>NW_020538040.1:137302461-137322295 GCF_003426905.1 Ctenocephalides felis
TGCAAAAAATGTTAAACAAAACATCAAAATTTAAAAAAAAAATCAAAATTCACTTACAATTATATTATTAAAAATAGACTAGTGGTGCATGGCATCGTAAGTCTTAAGACAAATTGCTAAAACTTCCCGTACCAAAAATTATTTTTTGTAACAAAGATTAAATTTTTTTAAACTTTGAAATAATTAGATTTTTGAAAAATTTTAAATTTTTGGAAAAATTGACTTTTTGAAAAATAAGACTTTTTTAAAAAAGATTTTTTCTTTTATATTTTGAAATATTTTGGACATGTCGAACTTTTTTTCAAAGCTATCGCACTGTTTTAGCTGCATAGAAATGAAATATCGAAACGTGTAAGCGCCGCGTTGCAGTCTAACGGACAGACGATGTTACGGAACCCATAGAATTGTAAACAAAATGTATACGTATTATTAAAATCTTCATAAAATATCTGATAATTTGATGTCTTGATAATCTGTCTAATAATCATTTTTGACCGCCCAATCGCTTTTATTTAAAAAAAATATACTAGATCTCCAAAACCGCTAAACCTGCCTTCCCAAAAATTTAATCAGTTCTTCATTCTGTCAATACAAGTAAAATGTTTTATGAATTATTTAAATCGGATGCTCCGATGCTCTTAAAAACTGAGTTACCGGTTTTGGCACTTTTGCCCCGTATCTTCGTAACGACTAGACCTGCCTTCGCCAAAAACTAATCAGTACGCCTCTTTATCAATACGAATCGAATGTTCTTTGAATTATTCAAATCGGTTGAACCGTGTTCCCGAAATCGTCCCAAACTACACACACATACATACATACACACACACATTCATCTATTTTTTCTAACAATAAGGTATGCCAAAATGATGATCTTTGAAACGTAAAGATATATAAAAATTTCCATTTTTGATTTTTTTGCGATTGCTATAACTTACCCTACGGGAAGTTAAGAATGAAATCTCTATGTTTCAATGGTTCTGAACATTCTGGCATAGCTTAGAAAAAATGGATGGATGGATCAACCGATTTGAATATTTCAAAATTCGCGTTGATGGGAAGACGTGCTAATTAGTTTTTGGCAAAAGCATTTTCGGCTATTTTAAAAATACGGGTCAAAAAGTTACAAAAATATTAATTCGTGTGTCCTATTTTGAATGATTCAATAAACATTTTAGTTGTAATGACAAAATAAAAAACTGATTAAATTTTATGGAAGGCAGGTCTAGCGGTTTCGAAGATCCAGTAAAAAAAGTAAAAAAATGCCATTTAGCGGTCATTAATAATCATTAGACATATGTACATCAAATTATCAGATATTTTATGGAGAGTTTAATAATGTGTATCAATTTTGTTTACATTTCTATTGGTTCTGTATAGTCCTTTGTACGTTAGGCGATGCGGCGCTTACGCGCTTCGATAATTGGTCTGTATGCAGCTAGAGCAGTGAGATTGCTATGAAAAAAAGTTCAAAATTTCCAAATTATTTCAAAAAAAAAGAAAAAAAAAGAGTGCGCGTAAGGTTCACGCGCGATTGAAGTAAAACTAGCTAAAGTATAAGATGGCATTTAAGTAAAAATAAATACATCATATAACAATTTTGAATAATGGTTATTTATTAGTAATATGGTAACACTCGTGATGCACACATTTATTAGTGTCAACCATCATACACATTTATATAATGATAAATTATGAATTATATATTTATAATAGCATTATAAATATGTATAATATTTAAAAACAATAATGTAATTAAAGTCATACTTCAAATATGACATGATCGGTAATTAGCATTTAGAAAAGAACCTTCATTAGAGAAAAGAAGTAATTGCTGATGAATAAATTCTATAATATTCGTTCACACAGGTGATTATGTTAAACAACGCCTAAACAAATACTGTTTTCGCAACTTCACTCATCATGTAATAATTGTTTTTAAAGAACTTCGTGTAATTAAAATTAACATACATTCATTGACTGCTTGTATTTTTTTTTACTTTTTCGCTGGCGATATAATCTCATTCTTTGAACAAATGTAATATTTGTCTTGCCTAAAAACTATTTTCCATTTTAATAACTTCAAAGATTTATAGAAACTACGAATAATATAGAAATAATTTTTAATGATTATACTTACGTTTATTACACGGCCCAAATGTTCAATTTGTTTTTTATTTTCAAGGAATAGGGTAAAATATTCTTCTGATTTAGGCATTTTTTATTAAATCAAGATTTGTACTACGATGTAACTTTAAAATGTTTATTTATCTATGCCGATTTCCTTGTCGATATCGGTACGCATACAACGTTGACGCCATTACGCATACAACGACAGATCTCTTTTCACATACACGACGACTAATCACAATCGACCCGTATAGAAATTATCTCGACGAACAGTTCGGGCGTAACAGACTTCCGTTGCATTTGTACGGATTTACACCCTAGTCGCGCCTAAAAAAAATTTAGTTCAAAAATCCAGTTTTTTTTTCAAAAATCCAGTTTTTTTTTCAAAAATTTAAAATTTCTCAAAAATCTACTTTTTTCTCAAATATTAATTGATTTTTGGTACGGAAAGTTCCAGCAATTTTCCTTAAGGCACGATGCCGTACACCACTAGTTTGTATAAATCATCAAACTAGCATCGCCTTAAACCTGAATCGGTCCATTATTAACTTCCCGTAGGGCAAGTTATAGTAATCGCAAAAAAATCGAAAATGAAAATTTTTATATATCTTTACGTTTCAAAGGTTTCTGAATATTTTGGCATACCTTAGAAAAAATGGATGTGTGTGTGTGTGTGTTTGCGTGTGTGTGTGTGTGTGTGTGTGTGTGTGTGTGTGTGTGTATGTATGTGCGGATACAAATTTTCGTCGACGATTTCGGGAACACCGATCAACCGATTTGAATAATTCAAAAAACATTCGATTCGTATTGATAAGGAGACGTGCTGATTAGTTTTTGGCGAAGTCAGGTCTAGCCGTTCCGAAGATACGGGGCAAAAAGTGCCGAAAACGGTAACTCAGTTTTTAAGAGAACGGAGCGTCCGATTTTAATAATTCAAAAAACATTTTACTTGTATTGACAAGGTGAAGAACCGATCATAAAGGCAGGTCTAGCGGTTTCGGAGATCTAATGAAAAAAGTAAAAAAAATGCCATTTGGCGGTCAAAAATGATCATTAGACATATGCACATCAAATTATCAGATATTTTATAGAGATTTTAACAATAAGTATAATTTTGGTTTACATTCCTATGGGTTCCGTACCAATGTTTACGCGTTAGACGTCGACGCGGCGCTTACGCGGTTTGATATTTCGTCTTTATGCAGTTAAAGCAGTACGATTGCTTTGAAAAAAAGTTTAGATATTTCAAAATATGTCAAAATAAAGAAAATATTTTTTTTTCAAAAAAAAAAATTAAAAAAAAATAATAATTTTTTTTTTCAAAAAAAAGTAATTTTTTGTCTAATTGTTTGTCAAAAATCTTATTTTTTCGAAGTAATTTCGAAATCGAATTTTTTATTTTTTCGAAGTAATCGTTTTTAAAAAAATAATAATTTTTGGTACGGGAAGTTCCAGCAATTTGCCTTAAGGCACGATGCCTTAATTGCCTTAAGACAGAATTCCACTTACAGCTAGTTATCCTACTCGATGACGTCGTTGACTTCTCTCCGGCTGCTGCCCGTCGTCTTCTATTCGAATCTGCGAAGATTAGTCTTCGCTCAGTGGGTTGGCCGAGCGGCGGCGGTGGAAGTGTCAAAGACGCCGAAATCTCGTCTCTCTATCGAATCAATCGATCTAGGCATCGATACGCGCGCACATGTCAACGGGCTATCGATAAAAGTGAACAGGGGATCATATTGGAAATATTCTATGGTGGTTTGTGATTAATATTATTGTGATTTTATAGTTTATGTGTGAACAAAAATATAAATTAAAAATATTTTATATAATTAAATACATATAAATTAAAATTAAAATTATCAGATATTTTATAAAGATTTTGTACAAATGTACAAATTTTCTGTACATTTATATGGGTTCCGTAACAAAGTTTATACGTGAGACGACTACGCGGCGCTTACGCGCTTTGATATTTCGACTCCAAATCAGCTACGCAGCGCGATTGCTTAAAAAATATGTTCAAAATTTTCAAAAAAAATAACAATAAAAAAAAATCAAAATATAAAAAAAATCAAAATTTTCAAAGAAGTCATTTTTTTAAAAAAATTCAAAATTTTTCAAAATCTAATTTTTTCAAAGTTTTGCAAAGTTATTTTTAATAAGTTAGTTTTCGGTAAGAGAAGTTCCAACAATTTGCCTTAAGGCACGATGCCATGCACCACTAGTTCGTTATTTTTTTTTAAGTTTTTCATTTTTAATTTTATTGACGTTTCGAAGATATATAATGTCTTTTGCAAAAAATTTAAATTTAAAAAATAAATTTCAAAAATCACTCGTTGAAAATTGATATATGCATCCACTACATATTAATAATTGTTAATACAGTGTGTTTAATATATATATATATATATATATATATATAATATATATATATGTGTGTGTGTGTGTGTGTGTATATATAGTAAAGCTCCACCAACAATGTCTTAAAAACCAGTAAAGTTAAGAATTTTTTATCAACAATATTTGAAAGTAGAGAGAAAAAGATGTAATCATTTTGTAAGCTAAGATAAACGACGATGTTTGAAAATCATAACAAAAGTTTTTTTTCGTTAGTTTTTGTTTTTTCGGTTGTGAGCACTGTTGCTTAGTTCACGAGACCCTAATATAATTTTTAGGTAAACGTTATTTAATTGTTTTATAAAATATATTGTTATTTTTAAGTTAGATTCAACAGTTTTTTATATAAACTCTATAAGTTCTTACACCTGTTAGGGGTAAAAAGGACCAACTTAAACTTTACCCTGGTAAAGGTGTAAAAATAAAACATAACTAATAAAGAAGTGAATTATGTTTAAAAAAAGCTATTTTACAAGAGCTAAGTTAATTAAATAGTTATTCAAACAATGTTAATAAATACTTCTGACAAAATGCCAGATCAAGGTTATTTACAATGTTATCTCTGTAAAAAATGCATTCATAAAATTTGTATTTTGCACTGGTTGATAATGTAGGTATTATTTTGTGAAATTCCTTCAAAAGTAAAAATAAGACATTGGACCTGTTTGCCCCTGGCCGTTCGAATTTACCTCGCTCATGGAGTAAGAAAGACTAAGTTACAATTTTTTGAAATACAGCTAAGATAACATATTTTTACAATGATGTATTAGAAGGGAGTTTTACTGACCATAGTCAGATAGTAGTTTGTTCAAAATGTGTTCTATGCTATGACATAATTGGTTTGGTTTTCCAAATATAATTATTAAAAGTCGAATTAAATCGTTGAGCCCCGCGCTACCCTATATAAATTTCTTAATTGTTTTTTGTAATTCGTTAATTACATTTCTCATTTTTTGCAAAAAGTATTGTACAAAAGTCTGTGTTTTATTTTTTTCTTTGTTTAATATACAAATTTCTTTTTATTATTATTTTCATATATAATTGCACCTATTGCAGAATAAAATATCAGCAAATTTCTGCATGATGACACATATGTGTCGAAATGTATAAATAACGGAGAGACAATAATTAATTTGTTTGAATTAAGCTTTTATCGATAATTTCTATTCATAAATTCCATGCTTCTATCCAATTTTATACTTCTTTTGACTAATGATTAAAAAAATAAGAAAATTATACAATTTATGTTTTTATTAATGTATTCAGTGTTGATTCAAAATTCAGATTCAGTCAATATTCTATTTCTTTCAAAATATAAGCTTGCAATTTTAATTAAAATTTAATAGTTATTTGTTAAATTAAAAAATATCACCTGATAATATATAAATATCACCTGATAATCCATATCAATGAACAAATGTCATCCGCAACATAAAATATATATTTTTTTAAAAGTGGCGAACGAGCATTTTTCGATATTTTAACAAAATTAACATAAATAAAAGACATTTGTAATTTAAGAAAAAAATTTAAACCAGTATTTTTTTAATATTTTATATTTATACCTGTACATATTTATATATATTTTTAAAATTGATTTGATTTATGTTAAAACATATTGTCGAAAAAAATTAATCCATAAGGTAGGATTTGTTAAACTTTTTTATTTATTTTTATTGGCTTATTCAGAGAATTTAGCCACCAGCAACATTTCATTTTTTTATATTATATTTTTATTTATTTATACATATTCAGTACTTGCTGATTTACAGCTGAATTATTCATATTCCTTTTTCTTTCTGAATCTAAACTTGTCGTTTTAGTTTAAAAGTTTTAATTTTAGTTTTTTCAACCAAAATACACAGAATTATTAATTATCCACTTTTGAACTAAACGTAATTGAAAGAAAACATAAAATAGAAATAAGACTGCTAGAAGCAAAACTTTATTAGAATAATATTTAAACAAATATATAAAAAACACGATATATAAAACTAAATTCTTTCCCCGTGAGAAAAATTGAAATATTTTGCTCAATTATATTATTTCATAAAATTTTGATATTAAAAAGTGAAAATACAGTAGATTTATCCAAATATTTTCAATCTTAGATCCACATTTCGTAAAAATGTAATAATAATATTTATTGCATTTTCTGATTGTCAAATAAATAAATAAATAAAATAAAAATGATAAGAATAATAATAATACTGTATTTCAAAAGTGTGATCGAAATTAAACACATATTCATGAATATAGTTTCAAACTATTTTGCTATTAGAAATATGTAGACTTTGTCTATGGCAAGTAAATTGTAAATTGCTAATAAATAGTCAATCAGATTTAATTTAAGGAAATATATATATATATATATATATATATATATATATATATATAAATACATATAGATACATTATGTATTCATATTCAAATCATTTATCACGAGTTTATAGTTATATTATAAATTTTATTGATCTTTTGCATAAAACGCAAATTACATACAGAAAGCAATTTACATAAAATCATCGAATTTTTATAATTCTTAATCCAGTTCTTATATGTGTGACATTGGTGTTCTCTATGTGAGACAGTAGTCAACCTTCATATGCATAAATTTGGGAATTATCAAATGTTTAGTGCACTAATAAACTGAACTTGAAATGATCGAGTTTGTTTTGATTTGTTTATAAATTTGGTGATTAACAATGTCGACTTTAAAAAATTCTAATTGGGTTCCGAAACAAGAACCGCCTGATAATAAAACAGATGATACTAAAACCGATTCTGTAAAATATGATATGGTCAACGAAGCAAAGAAATCGGAACCAAAGCCAAACAGGGTAAAAACAGAATTGCTTGGGATAAAACTGGTACAACCTCAAGCCAATGGTGTTTCAAAGGAAAGTACTAAGGATAATATTGTAGACAATCAAAAATTGGTTATGGCTGAAGAAAAACAGGACAATAAGCTTAAAGAAATTAGTGCAATGGAAGAAGAGAGCAGACGCGAGCGAAGATACACTAAAAATCTTCACGAGTGCTCCTTGATGCTTCAGGAAATTGATGGAGGTAGATACACCAGGGAAGGATTTCGCAGACTTTTTCAAAACAAGGTAAGTTTAGCTTAAAAAATGCAATCTTTATATGTGAAATCAATCAGATAACCAATTATTGCATATTTCATGTTAAGTAAAATATGCGGTATATTGAAGATTCAGTACAAATATTTGTACATTAAATACAAATATTTGTATATTGAATTAGCTGGCGAAATTTGATGTCTATTGACTTTGTTATTGTGCTGCTGACTTTCATAGAAGAACTTAATCTTCATGTATTCACTACTAAACTAGTTCAAATTATTTTTATTAACTTCCCGTAGGGTAAGTTATAGTAATCGCAAAAAAATCGAAAATGAAAATTTTTGCATTTCTCGACGTTTCAAAACCTTCTGAACATTTTGGCATACCTTAGAAAAAATGGATGTATGTGTGTGTGTGTGTGTGTGTGTGTGTGTATGTATGTATGTATGTATGTATGTGTGTGTATGTATGTGCGGATACAAATTTTCGTCGACGATTTCGGGAACACGGATCAACCGATTTGAATAATTCAAAAAACATTCGATTCGTATTGATAAGGAGACGTGCTGATTAGTTTTTGGCAAAGGCAGGTCTAGCCGTTCCGAAGATACGGGGCAAAAAGTGCCAAGAACGGTACCTCCGTTTTCAAGAGAACGGAGCGTCCGATTTGAATAATTCAAAAAACATTTTACTTGTACTGACAAGATGTAGAATTGATCAAATTTTCATGGAGGCAGGTCTAGCGGTTTCGGAGATCTAATGAAAAAAGTAAAAAATAATGCCATTCGGCGGTTAAAAATTATCATTAGACATATGCACATCAAATTATCAGATATTTTATAGAGATTTTAACAATAAGTATATTTTTTTTTACATTTTTATGGGTTCCGTACCAATGCTTATGCGTTAGACGGCGGCGCGGCGCTTACGCGCTTTGACATTTCGTCTCTATGCAGTTCAAGCAGTGCGATTGCTTTGAAAAAAAGTTCAGAATTTCCAAATATGGCAAAATGAAGAAAACATTTTTTTCAAAAAAATTTTTTGTATCCAAAAAAAAAATTTTTTTTCAAAAAAAATTTTTTTTTTCATATAATTTTTTTTTCAAAAAAAGTAATTTTTTGTCAAATTTGTAGTTTCTCAAATCTATCTTTTTTAATTAAATTTTTTTCAAAAATGTTAATCGTTTTTAAAAAAATAATAATTTTTGGTACGGGAAGTTCCAGCAATTTGCCTTAAGGCACGATGCCCTAATTGCCTTAAGACAGAATTCCACTTACAGCTAGTTTATTGTAATGTTTACATGATCATTAGGGTGGTTCTTAATATGGACATTTTTGAATTTTCTTGCTCCCAAAAGCTCAAATCGTTCCAAATTGATAAAAAAAATTCTCTGAAAGTTTTAGCTTTTTATATTAACTTTTAGATAGTGCGCAATTCAACCAAACTTTGTATGGAAATAGCATGGAAAAATTTTTGAAAATTAAAAAAAAAAGTTTTTAGGTATAACTCAGCATTATATTTAAAGTTTCACACAAATTTGAGTATAAATTACTACAAAAAATAAATATTTAGGTCAATATCACTAAATTCATATTTTAAATCAAATACTCTACTACAAATCATTTGTGTAAAATAATTTTAAATAGTGATGATAAATTGTTGTATATATATCGCTTCATTATAAAACCTAATTAACGAAGGAAGTAGTGATGAATATTCAACATTAATTAAAAACACAGAATAAAAATTGTTTTGGATTTGCTTAAAAATATTTTATGCAAATTAGCACTGCATACTTCAAATTTTGCTTAATTTTTTAGTTGTTTTCATCATGAAATATCACAGGTATTCTTCAAACAGTACGAAAATATTTAGAATTCATGTATTTAATTTTTTTATTTATTCATTTAAACAACCATTTATATAATCATTGTTCTAATCAATCTTTGCTATATATTATCATGTTGAAGGATTCATGAAATTGAAACAAATGCAATAAAGAAATCAAAATTTACTGTTTTAATTACTGATAAATACATTTAATATTACGTAAGCCATAAAACTAAAATTTAAATAATAAAGAATAATTTCTTTCTCATTTCAATGGCGTATTCAAATGCATAATACAATTCTTCTTCAATTCAAACCTTTTGTAACTTCAACATTCACATAGACAACTTTTATGATATTCAAAAAACAAAAAAAAATGTAATTATAGCTATAATTCATTTATAACATTTTCTTTATAGTATATTTATTACTTTTTTATTTAGATACTTGAATAAAAGCTTTTATATTATATTGCACATTTTATGCTGGGTTATTATAAAAAATTAAAATTAGAGCAAACTTGAATTAACAGATTTATAGTTTACCTACCCTGTATTGTTTTACACAGAGTAAAAGTGTTTAAAAAAAATTACGTTGTATATACTGGTGAAACTTAATATTATCGTTTTTAAATACATTTTGTAACAGGCAAATTAAAACCATCAAATTTAATTACAAAGTTTTTGCAAACTATCAATTATGAAACGCAAATCGTAATCAGATCATATATCTCGTTCACTTGTAATTAGATATATGTATATATATATATATATATATATATATATATATATAAATGTAGATATATAATTTTTGTGAAAGTTTTATTAGACATCTGTTAACAGCATTATAAAAATTGCGGGGGATATTGCAGAGTTATAAATAAGTTAGATTTTTTGTATATAAATTACTTTCTACATACACTCTTAAATTGTTAACATAACTATTTCGTTATTTTATTACAGCAATATAAATTATGTAAATTCATAAATTTGGATTAGATTTTGATAGTTTATTAAATCTAATGTAACAGATTATTAAAACAATAGGATACTTAAACATTTTAATTCAATCGCTAAAAATGCTTAATCTTGGCAAAACATTCTTTGCAATTTTGCTAAATTCAATGTTTATGTTACTCTAGAATCAAAAAAAAGTTTTAATGGAAGTGTGAAATCCATAGATTTGGCCTTAAACAGCAACATATATATTTTCTTATAATAATTCGTATCTTGATATATTATATTTACTTATAATTTAATAACTGTGACAAATATCTTGATTTAATTGATAAAATTATATTAAAACTATTGTCGTGGCAACTTTGCGACATTAGATGCTTCCTAATTAGTAAACCCCAATTTTATTTCCACTATTTCGGACAACCCGATATCAAACTGTAGCTAACCGTTTTCACTTGAAAATTATAGATCATAGTAAATTTTCAAGTAAAAATTGCCCTTCCTGGCATTGCTATACTTTAAATTAAAAAAATATATTGAAGAAATTTTAATAACAAAAATAAATCAAGATATTTATTAGATAGGACAACTAACGGGTTGCCTTCTACAGAACTTGTAATTAAGAAAAATCGTCACATTGCTAGCAGTACCCTTAAGTTCTGATTGCTGTTAAAAAAATTAAAAAAATTGGTGTGAGGAGCATTACCAAGTTTCACCAATTTGTGAACAAAAATTAGAACTATTAAATAAAAATTTATGGCCCGGCCTATCTTTTCAAAAACCTATTTAGCAGGATTTCCAACTAATTTCTTTCAAACGGTTCTTCAATTATCAAAATCGATTCAGAATTTTTAAATAAATCATAGATAAAAAATTCCAGCCTTCCAAAAAATTTTTGAAACTTCGTTTCCGAGAAAACTTCTACGAAAGATGAAATACTGGCTTATTTCATTTTATTTTTTATACACACGCATATTTTTTCCAATTTTGGTGCCAGACTTTCCAAACTTCATTTCTGATAAATTAGAAATATTAATATTTTTACAAATATTAATTGCTGTATTGCCACATATCCTTTTCCACTGCGGATATATTATTTTTTCGCGTAGGAATACTTATATTCCCGGTACCATATTTAGAACAATAAGAGTTGCAAAGATAATACGTTAAAATTTCATAAGATTCTTATTCATCGCACCTTGAACAATAAATTAAGAAAGACAATCAGCGACTCCTACAAATTTCCGTACTATCACTTGTTTTGTAATTATTATTAAATGCATGTATACAAGTCGTTATATCCATATACTCAAGTAGTGCCATAGCACTTTATCATCATACCTTAATTGTTTATTTTAATTTCCCGTAGGGTAAGTTATAGTAATCGCAAAAAATATAAAATGAAAATTTTTGTATATATTTGTTTCCGAGATTTCTGAACATTCTGGTACACCTTAAAAAAAATGAATGCATGTGTGTGTGATGTATGTATGTGCGGATACAATTTTTGGCCGACGATTTCGAGAACACGGATCTATTGATAAGGAGACCTTATCTTATTCCTATTGATAAGAAGACGTGCTGGTTAGTTTTTGGCCAAAGCAGGTCTAGCCGTTCCGAAGATACGAAGAAATAAGTAATACGAAGAAATAAGAAAAATGGTAATTCAGTTTTTCAGAGAACAGAACCTCCGATTTCAATGATTTAAAAAACATTTTACTTGTATTGATGGAATAAAAATTTGATGATCTAGCGGTTTTGGAGATTCAATGAAAAAAGTAAATAAAAAACGCCATCTGGCGGTCAAAAATAATCATTAGACAAATTTTTTGGAGACTTTAATAATATGTATCAATTTTGTTTACATTTTTATGGGTTCCGTAACATCGTTTGTCCGTTAAACGGAGACGCGGCGCTTACGCGCTTCGATTTTTTGTCTCTATGCAGCTAAAGCAGTGCGATTGCTATGAAAATAAGTTCAAAATTTCCAAAATATTTTAATTTTTTCAAAGTTTGAAAAAAAAATCTTTATAAAAAAAATATTTTTTTGTACGGGAAGTTCCAGCTATTAGCCTTAAAAGGCACGATGCCATACACCACTAGTTCTTTCTATCTTAAGATGTAAAAATTTCATATAAGTGTCTATTTTAAAAGTTTACGAGTTCTATGAAAAAAATAATAAAGCAAACGATTTGAATTTGACAAGTTGTGTTTTATCTTGAGCCAACTGAAGTCATCGAAAAGTCGATTGATTTATTCAATGGTTATCAAGATTTGATTCATTGTGTTCGAAATACACGGATGCTAACAACATTTTGTCATTGATTGTAATATACAAAGCTTCTCAAACTAAGTAGAAAAACGAGAATTAAAAATTAGGTGTAAATTACATGAACTACCCGACTTGTGTAAATTATCTACAAAATCGATAGGGATTAATATTTAGTTTGTGCAATTGTTACTATATAATTTTTAATTATAGATCATGAACTCACGCATGTCACTAATAAGTTTTAATATTGCCAAATAAAATTTTTCAACTGACAAAATTGTCAAAAAAAGTTTTTCAAAAATTGACCATTATTGATCAAAAATCGGCCCGGTTGATCTTTACTAAAAGCTGATCAGCACGATTCCCAACCAGTAGCTTTTGAATAGTTTTAATTTTTAATTAGAATTGTTGTAACCATTTAAAAATAGTAAATCATTCAACCTTCGGTTTGAGAAACCCTGAGGCAAATTGTAGGGTAGAGCGGGGTTTAAAAGTCCACGGGAAAAAAGTCCACCACCAATAATTCAAAAGCAAGTCAAGTTTAATTTTTTTTAACAACAATATAGGGAAAAAATTATAGTCAGCCCTCATAAACCCCAATGTTTGAACATGCATAAAAAAGCATTTTCTTCCATTGTTAGTTTTTTGGTTGTGAGCACTGTTGTTTAGTTACGAGACCTTAATGTAATATTTAGGTATACGTTATTAAATTGTTCTATAAGATGTACTATTAATTTTAAGTTAAATTCAGCAGTTTTTCATATAACCTCTATAAAAGCTTACACGTGGGTGGGGTAAAAAGGATCAACTGAAACTTTACTCTGGTGAAGGTGTAAACAATAAAAAATAATAAATAAATATGTAAATTAAGCATATATGTATGTTGTGATATAATTGGTTTGATCTTCAAAATATCAATGCTCAAAACGAAATTGGACCTTTGTGCCCTACTCTGCCCTACCCTATTTATATCTCAATGTATCGCTACTTTTCAATAAGAATATGATTATTTTTTAACTAATTTCACTGAATTCTAATTAATTCGGGAGTTCCGCACGGTAGTGTGATAAGCCATCTATTTTGCACGTTAATTTTCCTTATAGAGAGAGTCGCATAAGGAAGTAATATATGTATGTTTATTAATCACTTTATGGCCCTCGGTTTTGGAAACTCTGACATAGATTGTATTTAGATATCTCATGTTGAACGTTTTGACTGTTTGACATATAATTTAATGATTATGTATTGAAAGAACAAACAATCGATATCAATTCAATTTTGTATGAACAATGCTCGCTTTAATTTTTTATAAATAGGAACATAGAATGATATCTGGGTACAATCACTTTCATCAACAATTCTATGCAAAAATTACAGAAAAAAAATTATTTATATATACACATATATATATATATATATATATATATATATATATAATTGTATGTAATACTTATAGATAGATAGATATTATTTTGGTAGATCAGGTATAAATAATAAATTGCAATAAAAAATAAAAATGGAAATAGAAGAGGATTATTATAACATACATTTTAATAACATTTTGACGTAAATAAAACGTTGACAAAAATTGTTGTATCCATCTGCTAATTATAAAGAAACGGCTCGGCCGAACGCAAAACTTCTCAACGCAATTCCTTATTTAGTTTCATAAAATGTCTTTTGCATGTTTAAAATCGTTGCAGCCGTTTTTTTACAAAACACAGACAAAAGGCCAAATTTTGGTAAACTATTTGAAATGACTAGAAACACAGAGAAATCATAAAATTATTAAATAGGATTTTCTGGCCAAAACATAAATTCCTCTTTCGGAAAATTAAATATAAAAACTATTTGCAGTTGAGGTCATTAATAGTATAAATATAATTAATTTTGAGAATATACTTTTTTCAAATGCCAAATCTATTTTAAGATAAAACACGTATAACCGGATACGTATCGATTCTTTATTTTTAATAAATATTTGATTTCTGCTATAGCATTTAAATCTATCGATCATAAAAACAACTATTTCGCATGTATTGTTATTAACCTAGTTTTGCTTATATGTATCGCTATTTCCAAAATGATCTCGATATCAATATATTGAATTCTAGAGATTTTGCCATACGAACTTTCTAATCAAGATAATTATTTAAAAATGTTGTAGTTGCTAGAAATGATCATATCTACATATAAATAGATCTAAATGGATATATTACAAATATTGTTTTAAATCGTATCGAATTATAAAGCTGGGTACACATGATCATAATAAAAAATAGAGGTACATAGCAGAGAAAAAGAAAAAACTGAATAATTTTGTTATTCTTACAACTATATCAATATTAGTTAAATATTTAACTATATTTTTAATAAAAAAAAATATTTATACTTTCAATTTTTATGTAGGATAGGAAGAGGCACAAAGGTCTAATTTGACCTTGAGCAATTATATTGCAAAAACCAAACCAATTATATTTTAACGAATTACACATATCAAACAAACAACTCTCTATCACTCATCATTGTAGAAAGGTGTTTTTTTTTGTTTTTTGAACATTTGTCACGTGGTCTTTTTTGCCCCATGTACGGGGTGGAATGGGACGGCCAGGGGGAAACGCGTCCTATTTTTTATTTTAAATAATGAAGAGATTTTAGGAAGTAATAGCTACATTATTCAACCAATGCAAAATATAAATTTCATGAAAACATTTTTGCAGAGATAATACTGTATATAACCTTGATCTGGCATTCAGAAACATTCATCAGCAAAGTTGGAGTAACTACTAATTTAATTTATTTCTTTCAACTTAATTCCCATTTTTATTTACTATTTTTCATTGTTTACAACTTTGCCAGGGTAAAGGTCAGTCTCTTTTACTCAACCCACATGTAAGCATTTATAGAGATTATATACAAAAACTGATAAATCTAACTTTTTATAAAAAAAAATTAAATAACGTATATGAACTTAAAAATATATTAACGTTCTGTAAACCTAACAACAGTGCTCACATCCAAAACAAACTAACAACAAAAGTAAATACAGCTCGTAAAAATCAAGATGACGGCTTATTATACATTATTTGCCCTTTACTTTCGAATATTGTTCTTAAAAAATTCCTTATAGAAATCTTCAGTATTGATACGTAATGCAAAACCTAATTGACAACAAATATTAATATTATTAAACTATATATAAATGTCCAAATAATTTGATGTCAATATGTCATATGCCCGTTCTAAGACCGATATTTATATGGTTTTTGCTCTCAATAATAATCAAGACTGATGCAGATGGTTAATATGAATATGAATATGAATTAATATGAATTTATGTGTGGTGAATTTAAATACCTTAAAACTTTTGATTTGTTATATTGGCACTGTTGTAAAATTGTGTCCAAAAATACTTACATGCATTCTACTTTATGTGCCAAAGTAAAAATGTAATGTGAAAAAGTAAAAGTAGTAATATAAAGTAATAGTAATCAATTTTTACGATTTTATAACATGCCCAACGAAACGTGTTTTTTCAATATTATTAAATTTTATATTATTGAACAGAAACTTGATGTTCAATTGATATTGTTGACATCAAGCTGGCCGAGGTGGGTAGTGAATCAGTAACCTTGTGGTTGTAAAGTAAAAGCTTTTTTCCGGAAAAGCTTATTTTCAGAAAACTAATGAGTTTTGATATGATTTTCCAACAATAAAATCATATCAATCAGCACAAAAATAAGAAGACTGAAAAAATAATGACCCTGCAATTATTCGAAAAGAAATTTTCAGTGATGCATTATTCACATTTTTATTTAATTTTTATTGTCATTAACCAAGTATTCTATTTTATAATTCGTATGTTCTTAAAGTAAAACATCTTTAAGCGCGACTATGGTGTAAATCCGTACAAATGCAACGGAAGTGCGTTACGGCAGATAAGATAAGATAAGAGACGAGTGCCCATGATTCGTCATTCGCTCTCGATGATATCATTTCTATACGGGTCGATTGTGATTAGTCGTCGCGTATATGAATAGAGATCTGTCGTTGTATGCGTATCGGCATCAACGTTGTATGCGTACCGATATCAACAAGGAAATCTGCATACATAAATAAACATTTTAAAGTTACATTGTAATACAAATCTTGTTTTAATGAACAATTCCTGAATAAGAAGAATATTTTACCCTGTCCCCCGTAAATATTTATAATGAAAATAATAAAACAAATGCAGCATTTGTGCCCTGTATGAAACATAAGTTTATTGAAATAATTTCTATATTATTCATAGTTTCTATAAATCTTTGAAGTTATTGAAATGGAAAATATTGTTAAGGCAAAACAGATATTACAGCAGTTCAAAGAATGAGATTATATTGACAGCGAAAATGTAAAAAAATACCATCAGTCAATGAATGTATGTTAATTTTAATTACCAGAAGTTCTTCAAACACAACTATTACATGGTGAGTGAAGTTGCGAAAATAATATTTATTTAGACGTCGTTTAACATAATCCACTATGTGAACGAATATTATAAAAGTTATTAATCAGCAATTACTTCATTTCTCTAAATGCTAATTACATTTCTAAATGCTAATTACAATGACAAACCGATCATGTCTTATTTGAAGTATGACTTTAATTACATTATTGTTTTTAAATACTATACATATTTTTATTGCTATTATAAATATATAATTAATAATTCATCATTATATAAATGTGTATAATGGTTGACACTAAAAAATTTTGTATCACGAGTGTTACCATATTACTAATAAACATTATTCAAAATTGTTATATGATGTATTTATTTTTACTTAAATGCCATCTTGTACAGTAGCAAAAGAGTTTTACTTCAATCGCGTGTGAACCTTACGCTCACTCTTCTTTTTTTATTTGTTTTAATTTTTCACATTTCTAATTTTGACTTATTGTTAGAATCATTTTAAAAAAGTATTTTTCTTATAGTGATTGGATCAGTACCTGAATAAAAACTTATATATATATATATATATATATATATATATATATATATATATATATATATATATATATCTTTTATTATCTTTTATCAATGAATCAGATCATTATGTTTGGTTTTGAACAACGAAAAACTTTTGTTAAAGGACAATAAGCAATGAAAGCAGTTGGCATAATTGGGTTACTTATTTACATCAACACCTTTGATCAACTTTTTTTTCATCTTCTTTCAAATCGCATTATGTAGTCGCCACAATGATTTATTCATAAATATTAAATAAACAAAATGCCCGAGGAGGCTTAGAATGTTATGAAATGATATCCATTTGTAGCAAAACGGTTCGAAGCAGTGATTGTCGACACATTTAGATATCTAGTGCATAAAATTCCCAAATTAAGCAAATAACTGTTGATATTTAATCAAATTAATTGTCTGTCACTGGTAAAAAGTAGTTGACACAAAACTAAGTTTGTATTCTTAAATGCAAATTTGTAAACTTAAGTCGTATTATAACTTGTATAATTGTAAATGGCTAATGTAGAGCTTTGTAGATAATGGAAACAAATATGGCTTGAAAGTATTACTGGAGTTGAAAAAATAAAATTTTAAATAAATAATATAATTATTTATTAATAAGTCTCTGAAGGAGAAGTTTATGTTCTCGCCACAAAATCCGAGTTGCTAATTTTATGTTTTCTCGATGTTTCAAACCATTCTAAATCGATTTTAAAAATTCACAAAATGTTCAAAAGATATTGGTTGGGAATAATACTGATTGGTTTTTGGTAAAGATCGGTCGGACCTTTTTCTTGTAATTAACTGTCGAAAAAAGATTTTTAACTATTTTTATGAAACCTTTTTTAGCAATAGATATCATGGTCTTAAGCACATACTAAAATATTACGACCCTACGACAAGTCGTTTAATTTTGAAAATGTATCAAAGTTAGAAAAGTATGAGTCAAAATTTGTGTCAAAAGTCACTTTTGTGATGTGATAAGTCCAAATTTGAATTTCACCAATTTTGAAAGCTATTAGAATAAACTTGATTAGGGTGAAGGAAGAGGAGTCGCGATAGCTTTGCAAGACGATGAGCCAAGCCATTTCTTAAAATTAGCAAAAAAGTGCTTTTTTGTAACAGTTTTCTCAAATATCTTGCGATCTCAAGTTCATTCACAAAAATTTCGATTCTTTATGTCTGTATCACCCAAAGAGAAGTCAAAAATGTTCTAGTTGTGTAAAAAACGTTAGACATTAGTATTAAATCGTTAAATAATATAAAGAACTACATACATGATATATAATCGTGCTAGTATTTTTTTATAACATATGTTAAATATTTCACAAAACAATTATTAAGTTTCTTAAAAAAATATCTCGGTATTTTTAATTAAATTTAATATAGTGATGAAGTTCATGCACTAAACCACCCAATAAAATTTTTTCTAAATATCTAATTCTCAATTTTAGTTGATTAAGTCAATTAATACACTTATCGAAAAGTTTTTGCGACTTGCCTTGAGGCAAATGCCACTTTCAACCAGTTTATACTAGTTTCGACACTTGATGTGTGTCACAGTCTGCAAAAAATTTTGCAAAGATTTATCTTATTTTAGTTATCAATATAATAATGTATTAATAATATAAACGTTAATCAAATACAAAATCATTATCAAAAAATTATAGAGCATTTTTATAGACCAAGGGCTTAATAATTTTTTGACAACTGTTCTGAGTTTAATTATTTATCAAGCAAATTTTTAAAAAATAGTTTTTAATAAAAATAGTATTATAATATAAATTTGATTTCCAATTTAAATATCGACTTTATACTATAAACTTTTACACGCATGGACCAATACATATGTTCAGCCTGAAAATTATTTAATCCAAGCATTTGATAACAATAACTTATTCTTTAATATTAAATATATATATATATATATATATATATATACATTTAATTTTGAGTACCAATGACATAAAAGGGTCCCATGTTTTACTTTCAACGATATGTTGTATTAATGACTGCAGTTTAGAAATACTTAAACATATATATTACAAGGTCTCATTATAATATATATATATATATATATATATATATATCCATAATTGTGAAGCATGTATATTTGCTTTTTTCTATTATCGGAACGTTTTATGAATCGACAATTTCA
>NW_020538040.1:137323295-137364428 GCF_003426905.1 Ctenocephalides felis
TCTACCATGCTCTATATATTTCTATTCAAGTTACCGCCATCATTGACAAATTAGCATTTTTGTCCCTAGAATAAAGATACATAACATTAGGTGAACCCATCGGGATAATATTGAAATTTATCTGCGATGCAAAAACGGACAAAACGACCAAAATACACGCACATAAGGCTAGGAACATATGTCCCGAAAAGGTTTGGAGATAGAAAGATCTCATTTAAAGATTAGTAACTAAAACAGTAAATATATAATATATAATATTTTAGTAATTATCTTTCTGAAAAGAAGTTTCGTTGTGTTCATTCACTTTATGTACTCGATGTTTGAAGTCATTATGAATAATACACAAAGCAATTGAAAAAGGTATGTGTTCCGGCAATGTTTCTTGGCTTTTAATGAAATTCAATAAATTCAAAGATTTGTTGCCATTTCTCTAGAATTTGCACAAAAGTGTAAATAATTATATCTCCCTTTTTTAAAAATCAATTTGAATCGATTTTGAAAATTCAAAAACAAAAATTATCAGCCGGGTCGTTCTTTCGTAATTGTTTATTTTGATGATTTTGAAAAAAAAAAAATTACACAGTTCATAGTGGGAAGACTGGGGTCCGGTTGTGCCAGGATACGGTATTGAGAATTTTCATAACAGCTAAACTATACTGGTTTTGAGATAGAGGGACTGATTCTGCCACATAATAGGCCATAGTAATGGCAAGGCTATGTTATGTAGAACTTTCCATACAAAATCGTTCTAAACATTGACAAAAGCCGTGTAGTTGCTGTACAGTCAGGCGCTTTTCTCAGGTTGTCAGATAGAAAACCTAACCTAGAAACAGCACAAATGTCAAAAAAAGAATCTTAGATGACAAGGTCTTTCTGACCCAGCTTCATAACATACAAGTGTTTATGTGTAAATCGCCTGAATGCACAAAAATTACATGACATTTTGACAGTATTCATTATAATTCAGTAGCATAATGTATGGAAGTTGGAGCGTAACATGGTCTTGCCATAACATTGGTCTGTTATGCGGCAGAATCGGTCCCAGAGTGTAATGGGAGAAATATGAAGTATGAGTGTTCGAACAAGTTCCAAATATTGCTTTCAGTAAGTTCCTTACATTAACATGATCTGCAGACCGCATTGCTTTAAAATGGCTAAAGTAAGATATTTTATGTTCGAATATATTTTAATAACTGTTAATTGTATACATATAGATCGATTTCTTTGTCATTTTGCTGCAAGTTCAACATTGATAGTTATTCACTAGCACTTAGTTTTTGCTCACATTAGATAATTTAGCTATGTCATAATGATGATTTTTTTTAAAGTGTGCGTTGAGTACGGTTGTGACAATTTTTGTGGGTATTTCTTGCCCCTTTTGGGTGAAGATTAAACAGTTCAAAAAAATCTAACTTAACTAATTGTAAGACAAAATTCAAAAGAAAAAGGGAAAGGAAAATTAAAAATAAGAAAAAAAATCACAAAAAAATCTTGCTAGTTTTGTTAAAAAAAAATGTTTTGTTTATATTGTTACAATTTATTTATAAGCTTTCTTTAAATGTCATAACATAAACATTTAAAGAAAGCTTTTTTTAACTCAACTGGTGCCCGACTATTGTGTTACATGTTATTGTTATTAACGACCATAAAAATGGTTCTAAACTATTCTGGTGTTTATACATATTATTTTTAACCTATTTTTATGCCTGTCAAAACTGTCCTTGGGGGGATGTGGACAGTTGAAACACTCGTCCTTTTCTTGTATAATTTGATTTTATGACTAATCCATTGTATTTAAGGACAGTATTTCAGTATTTCCACGCAGACAAATATTCAAATTGCTATTTAATTTACTTTCTTCCCGCTAACAGGTAACTGACAAAATTATTGATATTCAAAAAAAGTGGCACAGCAGTCTACATACTCTTTGAAAAATATTCGCCTAATCCAGCTTATAGATCTGAATCTGATACTGAATTATGCTTTAGATGACTTAATACATATTTTTTAAATCAATATTTAGTCAATAAATAGTTATAACTTATTACTAATTGATTTCAATAGTATTTGATTTGACATTGACTTGACTTTGACTTGAGTCTTGCTTATAATTTCATAATTGTATCTTCCTTAAATTGTACTAATTTTTTACTTACATCTTCATCTTTAAAAAATCATTATCTTTCAATATTTTTTTAGGTTTGGCGATGTTGATTTAAATACTGTATCATTTTAACAATTTCATAATTTTAACCATGTTTTGCAAATGGTTTTCTTCTTACTAAAACTTTACACCGTATGATGATGGTACTCTTTGTTTCTTCAATCGAGAAACTACCAAGTCCTTGAAGGCATCCTTGACCAGACTCTTCCAAACAAATAGAATAGAAATGGTGACTTGCAACATTTTTGCTGCAAACTACTGCCTATATTCTACATTATTGATAAATTTCTTATTTGGGTGGATTTTGCTCTTGTCCCATATAGTGTAGACGTCTTTCTTGACATCCATGTATTTTCTGACATGATTCTCAATATTTCGAATGCGACATGTATATATATATATATATATATATATATATATATATATATATATAATAATAACTAATAATAATTATAATAATAATAAATAATATATATATATATATATATATATATATATATATATATATATATGATAAACGGTTGCGATGGGGTTGTTCGTTGACAATCTGACATTGGTCAGCAGCGATGTCCATTTTCACTTTATATATAGTTTATATATATATATGTATATATATATATATATATATATTTACATATATATATATATATATCTTATATATAAAATTCTTCTGTACGGGTGCATGATTTGATACTTTTCCTAAACGGTTATTCGGATTTTGATAATTCTTTTTAGAGTTTGTCAAAGGATTTTTTAAGATTTAATGAACGATAAAACTATAATAAGATTATAGAAATAAATGGCAGAAATTACAAAAAAAAACACTTATCATTGTTTGACATTGAAAACTTTTGAACTGTCATCTGCAAAGTCAAGTCACTTGAAATTCGAATTTCGCTGAAGTTATGAGCCTAGATAATATTAGAATTTAATATAAAAGAAAAATGTAATGCCTACATTATTATTGCCGAAAAGCAGCTGATATGTGCTAGAAATTAAAATAATATAAGTACAGTCGACAGTACATGTTTGGCAGAAAATAAAATGAAGTTTGATATTGTTCTTTTACGGCAGATACTACATTATTTTTTTCTGAATTTCCTATACTGCTTATGCTAAGACCATAAATGAATCACAAAGGCAGAACATCAAAAAGGATATTAAAAAGTATAGGATAGGATATTAAAAAAATTGGAGCTTTTGATTTGTAGACGTGGGTACATGACAACGTCTGTCGGGTCATCTAGTATATATATATATATATATATATATATATATATATATATATAATATACCAAACTAAACCAAATCAACAGATATATGTTGATTTGGTAAACAGTGCTCTAAAAATCGTTGTTGAACAGTGTTTGCAAAAAGTCGTAGTGTGCAAAATCGATTCATCCAATATTTCTTTGACGAAGTTAATATATTTCTTGTTTTCGGATCATAGATTTACATATTGTTTATGAACTCCTTGCTTCTGTCTATTTTCTAGACAAGCAAATACCAAAACGGATACAACGAAAAAGCATGAGATTGTATTTTCACCGTAGTATGCAAATCACGGCGACGAGAGTGGAAAAACAAGATTTTTAAAGAAAAATTTGAGTTTTATTCAAATAATGGATGTCATAGCCAGATAACATGTTAAATTATTCACCAATAAGAAGCACCTGAAAAACAAAACAAACCTCTCGCGCATATGCACTCATATACATAATGGACATACGTCGCACACACTTGAAAAAGATCCCCTACACGAACACTACGCGACACTACTACACATGGACGTATACGGGTGCACAGACTCATGAAAACACAAAAAAAAATTTTACACACGTATAATTTTATATATTTGTATATTAACTAGTAGTGCATGAAATCGTGCCATAAGGTAAATTGCTAGAACTTTCCGTAATTTAACCCTCCGTCGGTCGGATATTTTTTCACCTTCGAACGGTCGGAAAGGTCTGGATGGACCACCATTCATTTTACATGCATTTATATGGGATAAATGAGTTTTTGGTGTCTCATATATTAACGAATATTAGTAGTAAATATTTATAGTTTTGATTTTTTCTTTTTCTCACCGTCTTTTGCATGTGTTGAGCTCGCTTATAATAAAAATATTACATATTATATTATATAAAAAATCAAGAAATATAAAAAAATCGTTTTTTTTTGTTAATTTTTCTGTTTTATATCAATGAAAAACAATGTTTATACTTTTTCGGCGCCTTTGAAATGATTGTGAAATTCAAATGAAAACGAAATGAGGTGCGTCGCCTTTGAAATGAGCTGTAAATCTCAAAGTGAAAATATAATTTCACTACAGGTTTGCCAAAAAAAAAATTTCAAACGCAGTACGGGTAGAAAAATTGTTGATAATGTGTGCATTACTCATCCGATTTTCAGTGTTCGCGATTACCAATAAGTTTGGTAGGTTTTCAAGGAACTCTCGTCATGAAAATACTAACATTCATGTTACAACACATAGCAAAGAATATATACAACGCAGTTTGAATAGAAAATACCATGAAAAAAGACAAAATACTGGTTTACATATATCAAAAAGCGTATATTTTATACAAAATGTATGGGTGGTCTGGACAGACCTTTTCGGCCGTTCGAAGTATAAAAAAGTTAATATCCTTATAATTATCCTTCTGTACATTTTTTCGTCCTGATTTTTTCATTGATCGACAGCTAATGAAATTTTAGAAAAAGTCAAGAAATTTCAAGTCGATAGATTACTAGAAGTATTTTTTTTTTTAATTGAAGTCGAAAAAAGTCTGGGCAGACCACGCCGACCGACGGAGGGTTAAATTATTATACACGTTTTGAAAAAGTTTATATATTTTTTGGAAAGTTTTAAATTGTTTTGAAAGTTTAAAATATTGAATCCCATTCAAGTTGATTGATCCATACTGTCAAAAAAATCAAAGACATTTGCTTGTACTATATAAGCGAACTTCAAACATTATAAATTTGGGTACATAGATTATATGTAAATGTAAAATTTTTTATTATTTATTTCTTATAACCAATCTGAATCTTGGATTCAATGAGGTTATTTGCTGACGGGTACAGGGCTTTCAGAAATTCCCTCAGTGGGGAATTTTCTTACATAAATATATTGATTGTTAATTTATTAAATTTTGCGGCCACTTTCTGTAAACAAAATTTGTACTAATCATTGAAAATTCTATGAAATATCAGATAATTTGATGTGCATATGTCTAATGATCATTTTTGACCGCCTAATGGCATTTGTAAGTTTATTATTGTATCTCCAAAACCGCTGCACCTGCCTTCCCAAAAATTTAATCAATTCTTCAGTCAGTCAATATAACCAAAATGTTGTGCTGATTTATTCAAATCGGACGCTCCGTTCTCTTGAAAACTTGATTTTTATTTTTGACACTTTTGCCTCGTATCTTTGAAATGGTTGCACTTCCCTTCACCGAAAACTAATTAGCACGTCTGCCCATCAATAAAAATCGAATGTTTTTTAAATTATTCAAATCGTTTGATACGTACTCAGGGGAACGTGAACGAAAAATTGTATCCAAACGTGCATAGAACATACATACAACACATACACACAATCATCCATTTTTTCTAAGGTATGCCAAAATGTTCAGCAGATTTTGAAATGTAAAGTTTTTTTGCTTTTTGACTTACCTTACGAGAAGTTGATATGTACATATAAATATATATACGTTTGGGAAAAAAGAAATCCATTATTTTTACGTGAACTTCAAGACTTTATGTAACATGTTTTGCATTGTCCGATTTAGGTCAAATATGCACCATTTTGTTCTATAATTTGTTGCCATTTTAATGGTAGCTTCATTATGCCTCTCTCATAAAAGTCTTGGTCCTTATTAGCGAAAAACTCCAGCAATTTATTTTCACACTCTTCCCTTGATGCCAATTTCTTATCACTAAAAAAGTTTTGCAATGCAAGAAAAAGATGGTAATCGCTTGGTGCGAAGTCCGGACTGTATGGTTATGCGAAAGCGATCGTGGTCAAAGACCAGAAACGGCCAGAATTGGCCAACAGAAGAGGTGTCGTGTTCCATCAGGACAACGCCAGGCCACACACTTCTATAGTGACTCGTCAGAAACTCCATGAGCTTGATTGGGAAGTTTTGATGCATCCACCGTACAGTCCGGACCTCGCACCAAGCGATTACCATCTTTTTCTTGCATTGCAAAACTGTTTTAGTGAAGAGTTTGAAAATCAATTGCTGGAGTTTTTCGCAATAGTAATTGGGATTTTGATATAAAAATAAAATTTTCTACGTTATATCTTGAAAATATTTGGTACAAAAAGTCTCAATTGTCGAAAACTTAAAGCAATAGTGTTATTATTTTCTACTGTGGTCCTACAAATGTTGTTCACAGTTACGGTTCCAATGTTTAAATGAGCAAATTAATAAAAATTAACCGCAATAACAGTTGAGGTGAGGAGTTATGGGACATTCTATATTATATATATGTATATATATATATATATATATATATATATGTGTGTGTATAATAAAATAACAAATATGCGCATTCGCATTTGCTTATGTCGAATCTTGACATTTTTGACATCCCTAGTGTAGCGGTTAAATGTATTCGTATCTTACGTAATAAGTCGAAGAAATACTTTTATACCTGATAAATATATATACAATTTTAATTTTTATTAGATGATTTATTTTTATTTTCTTATAAATTACAACCTGTCTAATCTAAATAGAAAGATATTGAGTAATTTGACAAATGACATAGAATTTTAAAAGGAAAACCCAGTGGTTCACCTTTTATTAATGTACTAAATTATATCTTAATTTGATTTTGGTATTTAGATTACATATATTTTATTTTATGATTTATTTTTTTAATCTATTTAAACAGCATTGTTATTTATTGTAATTATTTTCTAATCACTCTTAGAAAGCAACCCAATAATCCTATTCCATTTTTATATATTTTTATTATAAGGCAACCCAATGTTTGACCCATTTTTGCTTTGATATAACGCGCAATCCTTAACAAAATTACTTTAATTTTAACAAAAAAATACAGTAATGCCTCGAATTTTATACTTAAAACCATATTTCGTATATTTTTAAATAAAAATGCTTATCCCTACTGCATGATTTCTGGTTACATGCAACGCAAAATTTGAACTTAAAACATCGTGGTGCAAGATCTAAGTTCTACCGATTTCGTCTCAAATAAAATATAAAAAATATTTTCATGACTGTCATAGCAGCATAATTTCGTATATCATAATTTCGTGACAAAAGATTTTATGTTCTAAATCAAAAGTCCCCTTTTTGTTTCACAACAGATCACTTATCATTTCTCCTGCTTAGCTCATATTGTGCTTCTGAAAATTTCTGTATTTGTGTGTTGACTGATGTTATAATACAACGGTAGATGTACTTGTAAAGGTAACCAGTATGGCATGATTTCGTGGCCTTTACAGAATCCTGGAACTTCTGTTTGCGCAGATAAATATTTTCTTTATCTTTCATTTGAATCACAATCTGTTTATTATGAATATATATTTTTCTTTTGTTTTTTCAACAGATAGCTTCAGAAGGCAACCCTGTAGTCATCCTTCCTAGTTGTGAAATGCTTTTAATGTACTTGAATAGTACTTTTTTTCACCAATGCCTTCGCAAGGCAATTTTTTATTTATAAAATATTCTTTTATAATTTGATATATCTGCTGACAAAATCATAGATATCAAGTTGACAAAATAAATTTAGGGGCCAATTATCTGCGATAACATAGCCGATGGTAACGCTGACTTATCCTTCTTTCCTGGTACTAAAAACTGTAAAAACCTATCTATATGCTATACGATCGGGCGTTTTCCAACCGTTTCATACATTGACATGAATTTAAATTTAGCGCAACAAATGATTATTAAAATCTTTATAAAAACCTATTTGACGTATATGTATCAACTACATATTTTGTTGTTACTATAAAACGGACAGATGTTACCTTGATTAGAAACTAATCCAGTTTTTACAATGCAAAGAACTAATGTTTTTTCTTAAAACAAATTAATTTGATTGATCTGATTTTGTGAAAAGTTGAGAGAAAAACTATATCGAGACATAAATACATTCTACATAAAAACATGTACAAATGCTATTATAACTAAAAAAGAAACAAGTTAAGTTATTATTATCCAAAAAACATTAAATTTATCATTACATTTCGATGATAATACAAACCCTATTTTTTTTTTAAATTAAAAACATTTATCAAAATAAATTAAACTAAATCTAGGCGATGCGCTTGTTTAAAATTGCAATTTATTCTTATATTTATAAAGCAATTTTTTACCATTTGATTTTCCTCAAATCTTGACTGATCGATCCCCATCCGAACTTTCTGATTTCTGTTACGTTTTTCCCTCAGGTGAAATTTTTATGGGGGTTAATGATGTTTGAACTGACACAGATTATATTGACTATGTTCACACAGTTTTTTTTAAGATCTTCCATGCAGCTTTAGGAATCAAACATTTTAAGTTAATATAATATTATTGTTATTTAATTTAAAATTATTATTATTTAATATTAAATACATATCATCAATACTAAATGAATTGCAAATAATTTTAATAAAGATAATATATAAAGCAAAAAATTAGAAATATTTGTTCATTCAATGCTTTTCCTTCTTTTTTATCTACTTCTCGAAAATTGTTTTAGTGAAAAACTCCGATTCGCTACTTTTGTGTTTTCTCGATGTTTCAAGCCATTCTGAATCGAATGGCGTCAAATTTGGGAAAAGTATGTGTGCGAGCCGATTTTTGACCATTCATCGACGTTTTATCAAAAACGGCTGGACAGATTTAAAAAATTTAAAAACCATTTGATGTAGCTCGATAAGGACTAGCGTTTTGTATTTGATCGTCCAAGCCGTTTTCTTGTAATTAGCGAAAATATCGAATTTCGCCGTGCGCTTAAGCGATTCCAATAGGAATCTATGCCAAATATCTATACACGTTTCGTGTTGGGTAGGTAGCTACTGATTACTGCTGACGTCCACACTTTGATAAAATACAGACAGTTTTTAACCTTGCCATAACATTTTTGTCTATTTAACGGCAGTATCGGCCCCTGGGTATTATGTATACGTATCGGAAAGTTCATGGAACTTGCATTAAGGCAATGTGCTACTTACAACAAATACAATACAAATATAGCTATATTTTTATTAATTTCCCGTAGGATAAGTAATCACAAAAAATTCGAAAATAAAAAGTTTTATATATCTTTACGTTTCAAAAGTTTTCGAACATTTTGGCGTGCCTTAAAAAAAATTATGTATGCGTATGTGTGTGTGTGTGTTCGGATACAAATTTTTGTCCACGATTTCAGGAACACTGATCAACCGATTTGGATATTTCAAAAAACATTCGATTCCTATTGATAAGAAGACGTATTGATTAGTTTTTAGCCAAGGCAGGTCCAGCCGTTTCGAAAATACGGGGCAAAAAGTGCCAAAAACGGCAATTCAGTATTTGAGAGAACGGAGCGTCCGATTTTAATGGTTCAGAAAACATTTTATTTGTGTATTGACGAATTAAACAATTGATTCAATTTTAGAGAAGGCAGGTCCAGCGGTTTTGGAGACCCAATAAGAAAGTAAATATGTAAATATAGATATTTTAATAATAAATGCAAATTTTGTTTACGTTTCTAAGGGTTCCGTACCAATGTTTATTCGTTAAGCTTTAACACTTTCGGGACGGCATCAATTTCAAAACAATCTACTTTACCGGCTGTAAACTTGATTTCATTGTGTATGTTATGCAATTTGTTTGATAAAAATTTGTGGTCATTGAAGGACATACATTTTTAATATTAATTTATTTTTGATCATTTTATAAAGAATGGTGACGTTCAAAACAATTTCCAAAATGCATAGCTGGTTGATTTTGAATGTTTTACAATAAAATGTTGTTCGCCGCCTTCCTCCTGGTGCTTCTCTGTCAGTACAGACAATACAATTCCTTTTTCTTTCAGAATTTAGAATATGCCACTGATTAGTCAGTATATTTGGTCATTTTTTTGCTGCCATAATGGTTTATTTTTTGTATTATATTGTCTAATAATTCATTTATAAAATATAAAGTAAAATAATCCATTGGATGTCTTATATTGCTTGGTATTTGAAGTCGGGGTGTTTGTTGATGTATGTCAAACTATTTTGTCGAACTTCTTCTTTTTGTTGGTTGGATAATATCATTATCACATTCATCACTATCATCGGTGCGAATAGTAATTTCGTAAAATTTGTCTGTATGAATGTCTATTTCAAACTTATCCTCACTACTGCTTAATTCACAAAATTTACTAGTCGTTTTATTTACTATTTAAAAGCGCTCGGTCGTTTTAAATATTAAAAAAAACACCATATAGCAAAGAAAAAGGCTAAAAATACTACTAAAATAATTTAAAATTATTTTCAAAATACAATAATGTTTATCACTGCTATATGTAATGTATTCAAGTTTTCGATGCAAACTGAGTCATTGTTTATAAAACAGCCTGTGCCTCACAGAGTATGTTTGGCCACTCAAGTGGACAGCCGTCCCCAAAGTGTTAATGCGCTTTGATATTTTAAATATAATATAGCTAAGCAGTGCGATTGCTTTAAAAATAAGTTCAAGAATTTCAAACTATAAAAAAAATCATTTTTTCAAAAAAAAAAAATCAAAATTTTCAAATAATTTTTTTTCAGTTTTCAGAAAAATTTGAATTTTTAAAGATTTTAATTTTCGATACAGGAAGTTCCAGCATATTTTGCCTTAAGGCACAATGCCATGCATGCAGCACTAGTTTCTTTCAAGAATTGTTAGCAAATTTTCTTGAATTATTTTTCTTTCTTTTACCTTCTTTCATATTTTCAAGATTTTCTCAGTTTTGTGAACACTTTGAAGATAATTCATTTCTTTTATCGTGTTCATACCTTACATTCATAAAGCCTCACGGTTTGCAAATTTGTACAGTTGTACATGCATGTATTGAATTTCTAAGAATACTCCTTTATTATATAATGTAGTTTTGAATAATATCGGAAGTAGTGCTATAGTCGTCGTATTCGTATTCGGTGCGGTGTTTTTCCCGATGAGTGTGTTTTCTGGCAAATATGTAATATGTAATACACATTCACATGAGACACCTACGCCACGTACACGTAACGGCAATTGTAGTGGATGGTGTGCGGTGCGGTATACACAACATGCGCATTTATCGATTGGGTTGAGCAGTTCGCTTACAGGGCGTGCATAACCTATATACCATGTCCTTCATCGCGCTCCTCGGCCGACGGTGTCGTACCGCGTCGTACGCCGTCGTACGGTCTCGTCCCGCTCCCGCTTCGTACTATATCGCCCCGGATGACTCCGGCGGTCGCCACCCGGCGCTGCCTGTCGCGTGGGCCGCTGTCACTTCCAGTTCGGTCGCAGACTCGGCGGAGACAGTACAGCCGCGCTCGGGCACCTGTCAGCCAACTCAGGCAGGCACTACAGACAAGGGCCATCTATCATGACGGGACGCCCGATTCATCTGGAATGAGTTATGACATTCAGACGAAACTTATTCACAAACTATTCGATGATATGCCATCATGATTGGAGTTCTTTGCGCTACGCGTATGTTTATCGGACGACGTTATTTGTTTATGTTAACATGTAATGGATCACCGAAGGGATCCTGCCGAAACCAAAATGCAGGCTCTTCTACTAACAACGACTTCGCGACAACTTATGCCTGAAGTAAACTTTTTAACACAAAGATATATTATCAAAGGTTCCATGTAATCGGCAGATAATGATGTGCTAGTGTCAATATTCAGAAAGCTCGTGTGGTGTTGTGCTTGTGCAGGATAACTAAATAGGCCTGGAGGGCAGATACAACCTGGTCAAAGTCATGTCTGTGCGTAGCCTAACCCGCCGGGCTTCGGGTCCCATAGCCCCCGGCTATGTACACAACTGCAACTATATGTAAGTCGCACGAAAACAACAGCCTAAAGCTAAATCTCATTAATAGATACTTAGTCTTTACACACACACACTCATTCACACAGACCTACACAATATTTAACGCATATATATATATATATATATATATATATATATATATATCAATTTGGAAATATGAACAAACAACACTCTTTTTTGCACTAATTTATTAAATAATAATTTTCACAAACGTTTCTAAATAATAATTTTTACAATCAGTGTTTCGAGCGACTTGTAATGGATAACACAAAATGCTAATTTAGATTTCCATATTTTAAATTTTAAATTATAACACACTGATGATGAGACAAACCTAGTCTCGAAACGTTTGTGAAAATTATTATTTAATAAATTAGTGCAAAAAAGAGTGTTGTTTGTTCATATTTCCAAATTATATATATATATATATATATATATATATATATATATATATATATATATATATACACACCTAAGTCTGTTTTTACACGGTCTTTTTGTACACGGTTTTGATATAACACGGTTTGAAAATTGTTTAAAAGTTGTCAAATATCTCCCTTCCGCCTTTTTGTATTATAAACCAAGAGCAAAAAAGCGGAAGAGAGATATTTGACATCCTAATATTTTTAATTTTTTTACACGATTTTATTCCATTTAGCACGATTTGAAATTTTATGTACCTAAATTTTTTTTGTCAAATTAAATTTTTGCGAAGTATGTTCATATCACAAAAAAGTATTTATGAAAGAAAAAAGTCTGAAACCATCCATAGTATCGATAGTTTGCGAAAACAAGCTTGAAGATTTAAGTGAATTCCCTTTTAGCGCGTACAAACAATTTTTACTGGTCAAAGCAAATGTGAATAGCACTAATTTAGGGGAATTATTATTAAAATGAACATGAATTCTTGTTCTTAAAAATTCTTGTTTTTCACTAATTTTAATAGGTTTTAGAGATTAGGAACAAATCACCTATTTTTGTATAAGATCAATGTCTTTTTTTACACGGTTTTTTTTTTTACACGGCTTCTTCTGGAACCAATCTACCGTGTAAAAACAGACTTAGGTGTATATATATATATATATATATATATATATACTCATATATATAATATATATGAGTAACTTCTTTTAGGGCAAAAAAGAAATCACACATTTTTAAATTAATTGTTAGTTCAGATGTTATGACATACAATTTAATGTCATCATCAGTGCATATTGAAATTGGTATCTTACATCAAAAGACATGTATACAGCGCAAAAATTAGCACTAACATTAACCCTTTCCACTCGCGAAATCCAAGATTTTAATTAATTTTGCCTCCGGAGCGGCGGCATTCGAGTAGAAAGGGTTAGCACTAACTTGTCCATAATCATGATTTTTTCCTTTTATGTAGATAAATAAAGTAATCAGAATTGTTTAACAAAAATGTTGATATAATTAAGATTTTTGGAAATGAACTTGTAACATGGGCTTCGGACACTGTAGCAATTATAAATTTGTTTTCAAGAATATCAAAATTTATCTACATTTTTGTTAAAAAAAAAACTCTTATTTTACTTATATACATAAAAGGAATACATTGCTTATTGACAAGTTAGTGTATTAAGTTAGTGCTAACTTTTGGGCTGTATACACATAATTCGATGTAAAATACAAATATATTATTATTATTATTGATATCCAAGTTACCAAAAGTGAAAATAGCTATTAAGGGCATTGCTGAAGCATTTGTAATCACATCGTTATATAATTATCTAGTAATTCAGTCACAAAGAGAACGCAACACCTTAGGGTTGCCTTCTAGATAAATTTAATACTAGGTAATTGAAAGTAAATCACAAAACAAAAAAATATGTAGAACAGATTCGGTAATAAAATATAAAATTCTTTATACCCAACTTTTTATGTAACAGTGTTCATGAAAGGGGGTTCTCACATGAGATTTTATTTTATATATATATATATATATATATATATATATATATATATAAGAAAGTCCCCTGCTTGAAAGCGGGTACCTCAACCCTCAACCAACAATATCCAATTTGAGAATATACATTACAAATATGTTGTGTCTAATTGGAAATAGCCCGCTTGACAAGTGCGGTTTGAGAGGCAATATAAAATGAATTATAATAAGATTTTCTTAACATAGGCTCAGGAAGCACTTTTCTTCAGGAATACCTGTATATATATATATATATATATATATATATATATATATATACAGGATACAGGTATATAACCACACTCGTATTTCGAATCAATTTTTTCCATATAAATACACTGAAATGACACTAATTCGATCCAGCGCAGTGTTTTTTGATAATAAAACAAATAAAGCATTATTCCTAAGATCAAATACACATTCTGCGAAAACATAGCTAATTACTATACTATACTATAAATACTATAATATTGTCTAATATTTATAAAAATTATATAAACTGAATTACAAAGTTAAAATTATTTATGTATGTAATATAAGTGAACTTTAGAACTTAAACCAGAACTAAAATTAAAAGCTGAATCATTTTCGATATACAAAAAAATTAAACAAAATTTTTTTTTTTGATGTTTTTTTAAATAAACAATTTTTTCCAAAAGCAATTATTTTGTTAAAACAAGCAGAAAGTTGTTTGAATCATTCAAATCAGATTCTTAGTTCTCTCAAAAACTGCCATTTTTTGCACATTTATCTCGGTATCTCCAAAACAGCTGGACCTGCCTTTGCCAAAAACTAAACACTACTTTTCCCAATCATTATAAATTGAATGTTTTTTGGATCATTTGAATCGGATACTCCGTTCTCTCAAAACCTCGATTTCTATTTTTTGCATTTTTTGCTCCGTATCCCCGTAACGTCTGGACCTGTCTTTGCCAAAAGCTAATCCGCACATATCCATGTCAATAGGAATCGAATGTTTTTTTTAACCATTCAAATCGGGTAATCCGTGCGCCCGAAAACGTGGACGAAAAATTGTATTGTGAATAGCATACGTACACACACATCCATTTTTTCTGAGGTATGCCAAAATGTTCAGAAACTTTCAAAACGTGAAGATATGTAAAAATTTTCAATTTCTATTTTTGGACAATAACTTACCCTACAGGAAGATAATAATGACTATGCAATGAGCATTGTTTTTTTCTTCAACTTATCATAGTATTACGAAAATGAGTTAGTCATGTTTTGTCGAACAATTCTGATGCTTGATCAGTTGCATCTTTTTCGAGGTGATTTTCATCCACAAACGTCTCAACTTTAATATTAATGAATTGAAATTGTGTATTATAGGTGAATCCTACTTCACATACGAAAATTCTTGCTAGAATTGATATTATGTGAATCTGTTTCATTCGCACCCTCTCACGTTCACATTTTGCCTCTCACTCGCACGTGTCTAGAATTTTGCTCGTATGACGAAGCAACGAATCGCTCCGTTGGATCGTATCTCGAAAAACTCGTATGTCGGGGTACAACTGTATCTATATAAATATATATATATATATATATATATATATACATATATATATATCGAGTAACTGCTTCAAAACCATGTGCGCATCTCGCGCATGAAATAATACACATATAGTACCTCAGTAGAAAATACCTATTTATCGCAAATGTTTGCCTTCAATCATAACTTCCACTTGCATCAATATTAACTCAATCTTAGTTTTTGCATTCTGTAGCACTCGAAGCTCGTGTGAGCTTGCAGTAATATAATTTATATATACATTCAGAGAGAGAGCTTACAAATACAAAGTTCTCTTTGTCGAAAATCAATACTAAATTGGATTAAGCGTGATGTAATTGATTTATGTAACGGTAGCAAATAAATAATCATTAGAAGTGTAATTTATTTCTGTGTTTGGATAAAAGATAAAATCTGTTGAATTTATGATCTGTCAAAAATCAATATGTAATTTGATACGTTGAAAATAAATAGGTTTTATTGATTTTTACCACTTGGTACCAACTATTTAAATTAACTTCGCACGTGGTTCGAAAATGATTAATATTTTATCATGATTGAGCTACAGAATTACTTCAAACTTGTGTAAAAATTACAGTCATACAAAAAGTAACTAATTCAATTCAATTTTTTATCTACCATTACTTGATTACGATTTTGTTTAAAAATCAATAAAATGAAGTTTTTCATTGATATAGCATGCAATTAAGTTATCTTATTAATGCGTATATAATTATCGATACTTGATAAATCTTAAATAAGTGCTTGACCATTATTTGGCAAATAATATCATATTTCATTTCGCTTCTAATGAGATCCAATTTCATATCCCAATTTTTTCTTACATTTATTCCTGCTTACTTCTAACCTAATTTAAGTCGTTACTTGTTTCAACATTTATAAAATATTATAAGAACTCCTATTTAATAAGTCATAATTGAACTACGGTTTAAAAATAATGCTTTTGTTTTTCGAGTTTCCAAAACACATCTAAGGGATCTTTTATTAACTTCCCGTAGGGTAAGTTATTGTAATCGTCGAAAAATCGAAATTGAAATTTTTTACATTTCTCGACGTTTTGAAGGTTTCGGAACATTTTGGCATACCTCAGAAAAAATGAATGTGTGTGTGTATGTATGTATGGATAAAATTTTTTGGTCACGTTTTCGGGCGCACGGATCAACCGATTTGAATGGTTAAAAAAACATTCGATTCCTATTGATAGGGAGATGTGCTGATTAGTTTTTGGCATAGGCAGGTCCAGCAGTTACGGAGATAAAGAGCAAAGAGTGCAGAAAATATAAATCGAGTTTTTGAGAGAACGGAGTATCCGATTTGAATGATCTAAAAAACATTCAATTAGTAATGATTGGGAGAAGTGGTTATTAGTTTTTGGCTAAGGTTGGCTAAGGTGGCATTAGAAAAACGCTAGTTTTTCTAATCAAATTTATACATTAAAGATTTGTATTTGTTGATGTTTATTTTATGAGTTACAAGCCTTCAAAATAGCTCGCAGGAGTTTTTCTCAGGGTGGGTCTCAGGGTCATACATTTGGATGCAATTGGGGCACTCTAAATTAATTTTTTTCAAATTTCAATCAATATATATATATATATATATATATATTTATATATATATATATATATATATATTTATATATATATATATATTTATATATATATTATATATATATATGTATATATATTTATATATATATATATGCGTGTGTGTATTTATGTATGTATGTATATGATGGTAATTTTATTCACACCTTTCTGGTTTTTACAATTTCCTTAACGAGCACAATTTTTAGAAATGCTGTTACGCACAATAAAAATATGCAGAAGAGTTTGATATGGGGGTTACTGTGGGACATTATATTGATTTTTATTTTTTGTATTTTCTGAGGCGGTTTTTCATTATTGAACAAAGGTTAACAACTTAAAAATACTTATTGTACCAATGTTTTAAGTAAGGAAAGACGAGAGGTCTTATCAATATTAGTGACCCATAATTTTTAAAGATGTATTTTTATTTTTGTCATATGGGGGTTGGTAGCATTGTGATAAGCGTCAACTGCTAATCAACGTTTCAGACAACCTGATATCAAGCAGTAACCTGATATCCAAGTTTTCAAAAGTGAAAATAGCTATTCAGGGCATTGCTGAAACTTTTGTAATCACAAAGAGTAGAACAGTTTCGTTGACATTTTTTGTTAATCAAATATAATTTTTTTTACAAGGCAATTTTTATGTAGCCAATGCCCATGAAAGGGGGATTTTCACACGACATTATACTCGAGATCTAAAATTAAAACCCCAAAAGAAAATTTGATATCACAGTGCTTGATATCGTGCTGACCAAGGTTGGCATTGAATGCGTGCCTGGATTGTGCTAGCCCACGCCTTTAACCATTACGACAATAAAAATTTCAGTATTACTTCTAATTATTGATAATAACATTCATTGACATGCCCTGTTCACATTGCAAGATTGTATAATTTTATTGGTGTGTCTCCTGAAGAGAATTTGAGAGATTAAAAGCTTCAACATCCAACTGGAATGTTTTTTTTATTATAACATTTGTGTTAGTAAAAATTTTCAATACAAGTAGTTTGTATACATTTAAAAAAAACTATTAAAATTTCAATAAAACATGAATATGAACTGTAGACAATTATTGTATAATAAATAAAGATCATAATAATTTTATTAGACAGAGGTATCTCCATTATTTATATTGTCAATGGGCATTTGGCAGAAGCGTCGCAACGGCTATATATCGAGTTTAAATTTCACTCTATGTACAACCTGAAAATATATAATATATTTATTATATACTAAAATAGATTTTTATGTGAAAATAACCTTTCAGGTTATTTGTGCAATATATCACTTCACTATTAGAAGAATATTATAATTTCATCATAAAAAGTAAGAAACCCATAGAATTGACTTTTAATAAAATTAGATAATGGACTAGTGGTGTATGGCATTGTGTCTTAAATCAAATTGCTGGAACTTTCCGTACCAAAAATTAAATATTTTGAGAAAGATATTTTTTTTTTTAAACTTTGAAAAAAATAGCTTTTTGAGAAATTTTAAATTTTTGAAAAGAAAATACTTTTTTGAAAATAAAACTTTTGGATTTTGTTTTTAATATTTCGGAAATTTTGGACTTTATTCAAAGTAATCGCACTGCTTTAGCTGCGTAGATACGAAATATTGCAGCGCGTAAGCGCCGCATCGCCGCCTAACGAACAAACGATGTTACGGAACTCAGAGAAATGTGAACAAAATTAATACACATTATTAAAGTCTCCATAATAGATCTGATAATTTGATGCGCATATGTCTAATGATCATTTTTGACCACCAAATGGCATTTTTTCATTTTTTTTACTAGATCTCCGAAACTGCTAGACCTGCCTTCCCAAAAATTTAATCAGTTCTTCAAGTTGTCAATACAAGTGAAATGTTTTTTTTAATTATTGAAATTGGAAGCTCAGTTCTCTTAAAAACTTAGTTACCGTTTTTGGCACTTTTTGCTCCGTTTCTTTGAAACGGCAAGACCTGCCGTTACCAAAAACTAATTAACATGTCTCCTTATTAGTAGGAATCTTATTAGTTTTGAATTATTCAAATCGGTTGATCGATGTTCCCGAAATCGCCGACGAAAATTTGTATCCGCACACACACACACATACATCCATTTTTTCTAAGGTATGCCAAAATATTCAGAAACCTTTGATACGTAAAGATATATAAAAATTTTCATTTTCGTTTTTTTTCCGATTACTATAACTAAGGGAAGTTAAAAATATATCACAGCGGTTTATATAACACTAACAATAATAATTATTTCTCTTCAAATAATAAAACACATATCAAACGGAGTTGTTTCAACCATATCTCTTTTCGGTGGCAAATTTTGCCTAAGAAACTGTCTATATAGTATTACCAATTCGATTAAAGTATATTTCTATAAATGTGCAAAATATCTAACTTTGTAAGGCTACTTCAAACCAGTATACCAGTATTTATATACCTATAACTTCAACGATTACGAAATTCCATTGGTCACTTTTCACTCGCCAATAGGAAAAATATAATGTCACCTCTATGTAATTTCAAAGCGATTTCGTACCGCAGCGGTAGATTTAATATTGCAGTTACGCGATAATGCGATAAATAATGTCGACGAGTCAAATTGACGCCAAAGATTATTATTGCCGTCGTAACTTCTAACTGTATTGATTTTATAATGTGAAGACTAAAATAACGGCTCCCGAACAGCTGTTAATCCGAAACCGTCGGGATATAAAATAGTTCCGTTGCTTCTAATATATCGATTCGCAATAAAGTCTCGATAAAATGTATTATGATTGGGGCGAGGTGGATGAAAAATATTTTCCGGAATCGGTACACTCGTAAATAAGATCTTTGCATTTAAATCGCCTCGTTCAAGGCTGATGATAGAAGCTTACTTTTTTCGTTTATTTGTACATTAAATCATCGGTAATCATTAAGACAGATTATAATATTTTACGGTAATGTTTAAGCTTAGTAAATAATTAGGACTATTGTCGGTCAGCATTATTCTTTTAATTACTTCACGGATACAGCGAGAAAACAAAAACTTGCATTCAGATTACGTTGCCTTGCAATTTTGGGTACGTTTAATCTATTTTTTCCACTACTTTTACTTTATATAATATTTTGTGTTTGATAAACTGGGAAATCAATGCAAATTATTGTTTTTTTTAACTTACCGTATTCGTCAAAAAATCGAAAATATTTTTTTTTTCATATCTTCACGTTTGAGCGGTTTCTGAACATTTTGTCATACCTTACAAAAAATGAATGTGTGTATATGGGTGTATGTAGTATGGATGTTTGGATACAATTTTTGTCGACGTTTTCGGGAGCACCAGTCAACCGATTTAAATGATTCAAAAAGCATTCGATTGCTATTGATGAGGAGACGTGTTGACTAATTTTTCGAACGAGTTGGTTCAACCGTTTCGGTGATATAAAGCAAAGAATGCTAAAAATGTAAATAGAGTTTTTGAGAGTATCGATCATCCGATTGGAATGATTCAAAAAGCATTCGATTCCTATTTATAAGGAGACGTGCTGACTAGTTTTTGGAAAGAGTTGGTCCAGCCGTTTCGGAGATATGAAGCAAAGAGTGTAGAAAATCGAGTTTTTGAGAGTACGGAGCATTCGATTGGAATGATTCAAAAAACATTTAATTCGTAATGATGGGGAGAAGTGGTGATTAGTTTTTGGCAAAGACGTGTCCAGATATGAAGCAAAGAGTGTAGAAAATCGAGTTTTTGAGAGTACGGAGCATTCGATTGGAATGATTCAAAAAACATTTAATTCGTAATGATGGGGAGAAGTGGTGATTAGTTTTTGGCAAAGACGTGTCCAGCCGTTTAAGAGATATGGAGCTAAATCTGCAAAAAATAGTAGTTTTTGAGAGAACAAAGCATCCGATTTGAATGATTCAAAAAACCTTTTGCTTATATTGACGAAACGATTATTTTTAGGTAAAACAAAAAATATTTTTTCTTAATATCGAAAATAATTCGGATTTTAATTCTAATTCTACCTGAAATTCTAAAGCTCACTTATTTACGTGAGATGAATAATTTTAACTATGAAATTCAGTTTAAAAATATGAGATAAGGTCCCTCATTCTAAAACTGTTTGATTAAGTTTTGTTTATTCACTTTTCATGTAAACTTATAACGCCATCGTCCAATTTTTTTTAAAACATTTAAAATTCTTTGGAAAGTTCCAGCAATTTGGCTTAAGGCATGATGCCCAACACCACTAGTTTTTAAATGTGTTATCTATTTTTTATAAATATTCAAATTTTGTAACATATTAGATATTTACTTTTTCTTACGTATTGCGTACTTTTTCCTTTTCTTACACATTACATATTTAATTTATTTTTGTATATTATATATTATTTTTTTACTTCTTCATTTTTTTTTACATATTACATATTTACTTATTTAAGATATTATCTGCTTCTATTTTATCTTTGCTGTATTACATATTTACCCTTTTCTTACATATTACATATAACTTATTTTGTTGAAATAGTTTTTACGGATTACATATTCACTTTTTATTACGTATTTTAATTTTCTTAAAGGGCAATTTTTTCAAAGGCAGGTTTTTTGGCTGAGTTAAACTGCACTCAATCAAGTGCAGTGAGGAGGATTCTACTTTATTCTATGTACTACATTAAAAGTTTATTATTTTGGCATAATTGTTTATGTCTAAAAAGCATTTTTATTTGATAGCATATTTTTTATTCTATATATTTTACATGCAGTAGTGATATCAATTTTCACTTCAATATTCATACCAATAGAATGATTCGTGCCAACATTAATGTATTTTTTTTGCAAAACTCGCCCTCTGTTTTTGATATTGCACATCGTTAAGTGCAAAATTTTTTACATATAGTCATACTTTAGTAGCATTTTGGTAATTAATATATATCACAGCCCTTAAATAAAAAAATTAAGTACATTTGTATTTCTACCTCTTAAACTGAATTATATAATTGCATCTGCCAAAGATATACTGTATCTTATATTATTTTAATTTGTGGCACATCTCAGCAGCTTTGCGGCAATAATACTGTAGACATTACATTTTTCTTATTAATAATGATGAATTATGAATAAGAAAATGAATTATTATTATAATGTAATATTTTCTAAGCTTATAATTTAATCTAAATTCAAATTTTAAGTGGATTTACATTATTGGCAAGTGACAATTCTCATTTGTCAAAATATTTTCAATGTCAAACAATGATATGTTGTTTTTCCATTTTCTTCTATTTATTTTTACAATATTACTATAGTTTCGAAATTTATCGCATCTTAAAAAAATTTCCTTAACAAAAACCAGAAGGATTTATCAAAATTCGAATAACCGCGTAGAAGGAGTTTGAATTCATACATCCGCAAAGAAGAAGTATATATATATATATATATATATATATATATATATAAACACATAAACCTTAAGTTTTGATATTTGTTGTTATGTTGAAAAGTAACATACTAAAGTTATATTAGTTACGATGTAGGTTATAAATATACCTTCTGTGTCAGAAAGTTTAAATCAAAGTCATGTATGTTTTTGCAAGTTTCGAGATATTTTGATCCAGAAGTGTGAGTAAAGAACGAATGAAACATCAGTAGGTTCAATAGCGACTAATTATAGCTTTTATCGCTAACTAGATTTTATCTTTAATAGCTATTTTGTTGAAGTGCTGCTGCAGGCTCAATGCCAGTCCTAATGTAACAGCAATCTCTATAGGTTATTGGGGTCTCAGTAACTTCATTGATAGGCAAATAGCACGCATGCAAAAATCAATTTCTTGTATGGCGTACTATATTGAATTATCTTTATATAAAATGCACAGGGCTGAATTTCCATTTTCTTTTCCGTGACGACATAGTTTGCCTGACTTCTTCAGTGGATCGAAAATAGATAGAACGAGCACGCAATAATATAACTTTAAATTATAATTTGATATTTACAGATGATTTTTTAATATATATTATTATTTTTTTATTCTGTGATAAATTCTAATTATTGCAATTTTTAATTATTATAGCGTAAAGCAAAGCTTAAAGCGGGTAAAAAGGTTCGCCGTTAAGAATTTTTTAAAAACAATATTTGAAAGTAGAGGGAAAACTATGTATAACCAGCTACAACCTTGATTCTTACGACATTGCTATCGGGAAAAAAACGGCAATGTTTAAAAATCTATAACAAAAGTTTTTTTTTGCGTTATTAGTTTTTGTGGTCGTGACCCCTGTTGCTTAGTTTACGAGTTTTTAATAAATTTTTAAGTATACGTTATATAATTGTTTTATAAGATGTACTGTCAATTTTGAGTTAGATTCAACAGTTTTTTTATATCACTTCTATAAAAGCAAACACATGGGTGGGGTAAAAAGGACCAACTGCAACTGAACCTTCATCTTGGCAAGGGTATAAAAAATAAAACAACAGCAAATTAAATATAAATTTTACAAGAGATAAGGTAAATAAATATTTATTCAAACTCTGCTGATGACTATTTTTGACAAAATATCAGAATAAGGTTATTTACAGTGTTATTTCTGTGAAAATGTACCCATAAAATTGATATTTTGCATTGATTGAATAATGTAGCTATTATTTCGTAAAATTCGTTTAAAATTAAAACAAGACATAGGACCTGTTTGCCCCTTGGTCGTCTCAATTTACCACGTCTATGGGGACCAAATTTTTGAAGAACAGTATAAAAACATATTTCTACAATGATGAATTAGTTGGAAGTTTTACTGAACATAGTCAGTTAGTTGTTCGTTTGATATGTGGTATTCGTTTTGTTGTAATTAGTTTGGTTTTTACAATATAATGGCTCAAAGTTAATTTGGACCTTTTTACCCCGACCTACCCTATTTATATTTCATTACAAATTTATTTGGACAATGTACCAAGCCCGATTCGGGAGTGTTGCTTAGCTATGATCAATATGATTCTTACTAGGCAAGTGGCAAGTGGCAAGTTTTTTTTTCTTTTTGGGTCTAATTGAGATTTTTTGAGATGGTTTATTTTTTTTTACAAAACTCTTTTAATCTTTTTATTTGTGACTATCGATTCGTCAATTCTCGAAAAACAGCTGTCTCCGCCAGTAAATCCGATTTGCTGATTTCAATTTGTCATTTAATCTTCCATCGACTTTTTTTAAAACCGACTGTAGAAATTTGAAAAATTCGAAACACGATATAAACTTTTATTGATTAGTTCCACGTGATAATAGGCCGAGCCGTTTCTTTAGAATTTGCAGATTAGTGCAAAACTTTTCGTTAAGGTTTGCATAGTGATATGGATAATAGTCTAACGAACATTTTAAAATATTATAGGCGGTCAAAAAATGGTTGAATGATAAGAATTATTTAAAATTTATAGGGCTGCATGCTTAGCGCATTGATTAATCTATATTGTAGTAAGCCTGTCTGTGTGTGTAATTGTTATACCTATGTATGCAGGTAAATTGGTAGATAGGACAACTGGTAGATAGACGAATATGTAGACAGATACACAGGTTGCCAGGTTAATAGGTAGACATGTAAAATGGGATGACAGATGAATTGGTTGACAGGTAAAATGGTGGATTGAGTAACAGGTTGATATGTAAATTAGTAGGCAGGTAAATTGGTAGATAAGTAAATTTGCAGACAGGTGAACTGGTGGACGGCTAAATTGGTAGACTGATAAACAGGTTGACAGGTAAATTGGTGAATATGTAAAAGGTAAACTAGTTGACAGGTAGAGAGGTAGACTGAAAGTGAAGAAAACTGGTAGACTAGATGTAACAAATGTGCATTTTTGTTCAAGTTTTTAATTGGAAGTCAAACACGGCGAAACGTGAACGGGAACAACTAGTTTTTAGTGAAACTTTGTTTTTGAAACTCACAATTAAAAGTGCCTTTAAAAGACTCCTAACTTTTATTTATGTATATCGGTGAGTTTATTTATCCAACTTGACTGAAAGCAAAACGCCACTTACATCTTATTTATTATTTTATCGCAAAATAAATAAAAATTACATTAGTTGCCAGCATTTACCAGAATCTACAATACCCTTTGATCATCTTTGATATATTCATTCCAATTTTCAAAAATCGCATCAATTTTACCATTTCTTAGTGTTATGAAACGTATGAAAAACGGCACAAATAGTTATTTAGTTTGTAAGTTTTAAACTTTTTACTATTTGTACATAGTTTTTCATTTTTTTACTTTCTGCGACATTCAGCAGTTAACAACTTTTCTTTACTTGCAAAAATAATATGCTGCAGTAAACCTTTCATAGAACCTTATCAGAACTCTAGTTACTTCTTGCAGTGATAACAGATTTTTCTATTTTTTTTTAAGAAACTTTAAAAATTTGGTAGAACTTTGTAGAAGAAAACTCTTAAAGACTTACCTGCTAGTAAATAACTTCGATAGGCATCGTTAGTTTTCTAATACTATCCATTGTTCGAGGACGATACTTGGACTAGGTTTCTCTTCGATTGATCGATCTAACGCTTGATTCATGGGAAAACTACTGAGCAAATCAGAATATTTCTCTACCCTTTTCTCTTCGAATCAAATTTATTATTAGCTTTACATCAATTACTGGCCAAACGGTAGGATATCCATTAGGCTAAGTGCCTATTCCTGAAATCCTTCGTCCATTGATCTGCCTGGTTTTCGTCCCTGGAGGTGGTTGACGTTAGAACTTGTTGAAGAATGCACAGACGAGATGTAAGCCACTGGCTCAAAGCCAAATACCACATTAGCATTTATATGAAGCATTTTCGGAATGAGGGGTGGGCGAAAATGCAAATTACTGACAATGTTATTTTACTTTTGTTTGACTTCAAGTTCATTAATGGAGTCGCTTCGATGAGACTAGTATACAATTGTTTAATTGATCTTTTTAAACCCGAGATGTAAGATACATTTCGAATAATAGAAGTCATGCATATTTAGGTAAATGGAATTTTGGATGTTCTTTTTATAATTATGCCAACCCACCAACGTGTAGAAATAAAATAGACATTTTTGTTTATTGCTGCCTTGTCAATGGTGTATAGTCTGTATTCATCGGCATACATTTTGTTTACTTGAACATTTAAATAGTTCTCATTTCTCAGAATATATCTATTGACAGTTCAAACTGATATCTTTAGTTTCAAATAGTTTGTGTTCATGATCGTGGTTTTCAATTTAAATTCCTGCCACTGATTGACTCGGAGCTTCCGTTCTTCATTCGAACTTGTAATCAATGTTAAAAACTTTAGTTGCATTGTTTTTTTTTTCAAACAAGTTTTCGGAACTTAGAAATAGATAAATACTGACAGTATTGGATGAATATTTTTTAAATTCCATGAACAAGTTACGCTTTGGTAGTATATATATTTATTTATTTAAAACATAAAATGGTTTAATACTTATAAATTAAAAATATCGCATCGATGATTGTTGATATTTTTATAAGAAGGATGGTAATAGTTTTTATTTATTAACTTCCCGAAGAAGTTTATTTTTTATAAAAAAAAAATTATGTAAATGTTTTATGTTTTTTTGTAATTAACTGTTGAAAAAAAATTTAGACCGATTTTTTGGGACTTTTTTGCAATATATATTATGGTCCTATAGAACTTACTGAAATATTACGGCCTTACGACAAGTAGTTTAATTTTAAAAATTCATCAAAGTTTGAGAAAATGAGTAGTTTTTTTTGACGTTTGTTAAAATTAAAATTAGACCATTTACTTAGTATAACGATAGAGTACTTGATCTTAATGAACATACTAAACAATTCAATTATAAAAACTACACGATTCAATTATAAAAAATATTGATTAATGAAAATTTGCTTTTAGAAAATACTCCGAGTTAACATGTTCGTTCGTTTTCAATTATGTGTAATAAATCCACTCGGAATACTTTTAATGACTTAATTAATTTATTTTTTATTGATTGAGTCGATTATTTACATAATTATATCGGGAGTTCATGTAACTTGCCTCAAGGCAAAACACGAATACCAACTAAATGTTTTTGGCATTTTCTATTAACTATCTATTTCAAATAGAACAATTAGACGTAAATAGAAATTTTTAGGCTGTTGGCGTCTTATACAATTACTACTCTGGTGCTGATTAGTTTTAGGACTGGTTCAGCCTTTTCGAAGATACGGGGCAAAAAATGTCAAAAATGGTAATTTTAAATTTTACTTGTATTGACAAAATGAAAAAATCATCAAATTTTTGGGAAGACAGGTCTTGCGGTTTCGAAGATCGAGTAAAAAAGTAAAAAAAATGCCTGGTCAAAAATGATCATTAGACATATGCACATCAAATTATCAGATATTTTAAAAATAAGAACTAATTTTGTTTACATGTCTTTAGTTCCGTACCAATGTCTATCCGTAAGACCGCGACGCGGCGCATACGCGCTTTGATATTTCATCTTCTCGTAGCTATCGCAGCGCGATTTTTTTGACAAAAAGTTCAAAATTTCCAAAATAATTCATAATATAAAAAAACAAATTTTTCAAAAAAGCCAAATTTTCTTAAAAATTTAAAATACTCAAAAATCAATTTTTTTCATAGGTTAATTTTCTAAATTTGAATTTTTGGTACGGGAAGTTCCAGCAATTTGCTTTAAGGCACGATGCCATGCACCACTAGTTTTATTATTTCAAATAATGTTATGAAATATTAGTCTAGCACAACAGATTTAGCATGTTCTTAAATTATGAACGTCAACGCTTATGGTAGGGGCTTCCATTGGGAATTGGTGGTTTAGAGCTATGAGATTTCAAACAGAAGTTTCAGGTTTGATTACCGCTACGGACAGCCTGAAGTCAAGCAGTAGTGACCATGGTTTTTACTTAAAAATGTAAATCAAAATATTTTTGCAAGTGAAAATTGAAATTTATTACCCAGCATTGTTGTATCAATAAAAAATCATCATTATTGTCTGGTTAGTCTTTTGGTTATTACTGAATTGATCCTTCAGATTTGTTTACAAAAAAGGAATGACAAAGTGGTTTCTCAAGTACTGTTTTCTTGAAGTCTGTCCCCATTTGATTTGTTAAGCTTAATGGCAGACATTACCATGCTGACCCTTTTAGATTTCCTATTGTCCCACTAACAATGCAGCCTTATTCGGCGGACTTCGTTAGAAGAGCCTTTCTTTATTTTGCCCATGTGTAATTAACACACAATGCGAATTAACAATATGTTTTGTAGATTTAAAGAAATATTTCTAGGGTAAAGCGGCGCCTAAAGGTCCGCGGGTAAATGGATCCACCACCGATATCTCAATAACATTTTTTTTAAAAACTCAATTTTTTTCTTAATTAAAGGAATTTTTTATCAACAATACTTGAAAGTAAAGGGCAAAATATGTATAACCAGTTCACTTTGATACTTACGACGTTGCTATTATAAGATAAACGGCATTGTTTGGAAATCTATAGAGTATTTTCTTTCGTTGTTACTTTCTTTATGTGTGAGCACTATTGTTTAGTTTGCGAGACGTTAATATAATTTTTAAGTATACGTTATTTAATTATTTCATGTTAGATGTATTGTTATTTTTAAATTAAATTATCGTTTTTTTATAATCTCTATTAAAGTTTACATATGGATGGGGTAAAAATGACCATCTGAACCCTTGCCACTGTATTTTTTTTTTCATTTCTCAAGATGCAATTACAATCTTTTTTTAAAATACAAAAATCATTTAGTAATTATGAATGACAATATGTAATGTTAAGGCTAAAATAGAGTTTACCCAGTGGTATATCCTTTTTTGTGTTATCCTAGTGATATCCCTTTTTTGCGATAAAAAGTAATTCAAGTTCAATTATAAAGTATTTAAGTAAAAGCAATATGTAGCTATTATTTCGTGAAATCCCTTCAAAACTCGAATTAAGACACTGGATCTGTTTACCCCGCCTATGGAGAGGGGACAGAAAACCTATTTCTACAACTAGCATTATTTAACTGGGAATTTAACTGAACATAGTTCTATAGTTGTTTGTTTATTACGTGTTATTTGTTGTGATATAGTTCATTTGGTTTAGACAGTATAATTAAAGTCAAATTGGAGCTTTGTGCCCGCCCTACTCTACATACATACTTAGTAATACTTTTTTCTTATTACCGATTTTTTTTTCTCTATCTGAAATTGTAGTTAATGTATTCAAGTTAATAATTGTGTGAATTCCTGTTGAAGTAAAATTTTTTAGGTTGTAAATCCGCACAAATGCAACGGAAGTTCTTCATTCGCTCTCGATGAGATCATTTCTATACGGGTCGATTGAGATTAGTCGTCGTGTATGTGAATAGAGATCTGTCGTTGTATGCGTACCGGCGTCAACGTTGTATGCGTACCGATATCAACGTTGTATGCGTTATCGACAAAGAAATCGGCATAGGTAAATAAACATTTTAAAGTTACTTCGTAGTACAAATATTGATTTAATGAAAAATGACTGAATCAGAAGCATATTTTACCCTGATCCTTGAAAATAATAAAACAAATTAAACATTTGTTTATTGATCAGAAATTATTTCTGATCGTAGTTTCTGTAAATCTTTAAAGTTATTAAAATGAAAAATATTTAGGCAAGACAGATATTACAGCTGTTCAAGGAATGAGAATATATTGCCAGCGAAAAAGTAAAAAAAAATACAAGCAGTTAATAAATATATGTTAATTTTAATTACATGAAGTTTTTCAAACACAATTACATGACGAGTGAAGTTGCGAAAACAATATTTGTTTATGCGTTGTTTAACATAATGCACTGTGTGAACGAATATATATAGAATTTATTAATTAGCAATTACTTCAATTCTCTAATGAACGTTCATTTCTAAATGCTAATTACAATGACAAACCGATCATGTCATGTTTGAAGTATGACATTAATTACATCATTATTTTTAAATATTATACATATTTTAAATGTTACTATAAATATATAAGTTATAATTTATCATTATATAAATGTGTATAATGGTTCACACTAATAAATGTGTACATCACGAGTCTTACCATATTACTAATAAACATTATTCAAAATTGTTATATGAGATATTTATATTTACTTAAATGCCATCTTGTACAGTAGCAAATAAGTTTTACTTCAATCGCGTGTGAACCTTACGCGCACTCTTTTTTTTGACACTCTTAACAAATTACTTGACCTCTATTTTTATTCAATCAGAGCTCTCGACAACTGAATATCTACTGACTCATTTTATATTTTATATTCTAACCAAAACTTCGTACAACACCTTGTGCCTTATCCAACTCCCTTTGTAGTCTCTTGGGGATGTCTCCGACAGAGAAAACGCAACTGAAGAGTATATATTTGTTCATCAATTTTATGTGTATTGTCGACACTTACATTTTTTCAACAATGTATTTGAAACCACATTCATTCTTAAAAAAATCTAAAACCAGAAACAAAACTAAACTAGTTGGTATTGGTATTTTGCCTTGAGGCAAATTACATGAACTTCCCGATATGTGTAAACAATCGACTTCATCAATAAAAATAAATTAATTTATGAAAGATGAAAAGTATTCTGAGTGGAATTATTACACATAATTGAAAACGATCGAACACGTTAACTCGGAGTATTTCCTTTGAGCAAATTTTCACAAATCAACAATTTTTGTAATTGAACCAGTTTCTGTAGGACTTTGATAGTTTAGTATGTTCAGTAAGACAAGTACTCTATCGTTATACCAAGTAAATCGTCTAATTTTAATTTTACATACGTCAAAAAAACTACTCATTTTCTCAAACTTTGATGAATTTTTAACTTCCCGTAGGGCAAGTTATAGTAATCGCAAAAAAATCAAAAATGAAAATTTTTATATATCTTTACGTTTCAGAGGTTTCTGAACATTTTGGCATACCTTAGAAAAAATGGATGTATGTGTGTTTGTGTGTGTGTGTGTGTATGTATGTATGTATGTATGTATGTATGTATGTATGTATGTATGTATGTATGTATGTATGTGTGTGTATGTATGTGCGGATACAAATTTTCGTCGACGATTTCGGGAACACGGATTAACCGATTTGAATAATTCAAAAAACATTCGATTCGTATTGATAAGGAGACGTGTTGATTAGTTTTTGGCGAAGGCAGGTCTAGCCGTTCCGAAGATACGGGGCAAAAAGTGCCGAAAACCGTAACTCAGTTTTTAAGAGAACGGAGCGTCCGATTTGAATAATTCAAAAACATTTCACTTATATTGACAAGATGAAGAATCGATAAAATTTTCATGAAGGTAGGTCTAGCGGTTTCGGAGGTATGGAGGAAAAACTAAAAAAATGAGCCATTTGGCGGTCAAAAATGATCATTAGACATATGCACATCAAATTATCAGATATTTTATAGAGATTTTAACAATAATTATACATTTTGTTAACATTCCTATGGGTTCCGTACCAATGCTTATGCGTTAGACAGCGACGCGGGGCTCACGCGCTTTATATTTTGTCCCTATGCAGTTAAAGCAGTACGATTGCTTTGAAAAGAAAGTTCAGATCTTCCACAATATGTCAAAATAAAAAAAAAAAATTTCAAAAAAAAATTTAAATTTTTTTTTTTTTTTTTAATTTTTTTTTCAAAAAAAAGTAATTTTTTGTCCAATTTATAGTTTCTCAAAAATCTTATTTTTTCAAAGTAAGTTTTTTTCAAAAATGTTAATCGTTTTTAAAAAAATAATAATTTTTGGTACGGGAAGTTACAGCAATTTGCCTTAAGGCACGATGCCTTAATTGCCTTAAGACAGAATTCCACTTACAGCTAGTTAAAATTAAACTACTTGTCGTAAGGCCGTAATAATTCAGTAAGTTCTATAAGACCATGATATATATATCGCCAAAAAAAGTTCCATAAAAATCGGCTTAAATTTTTTTTCAACAGTTAATTACAAGAAAACGGCTCGGTAGATTTTCACCTAAAACTAACCAGTATCATTTCCAACTAATATCTTTCGAACAGTTTTTGATTTTTTGAAATCGATTCGGTAGTATGAGTTTAAATGTGGACGGCTTGGCAGATCATCGCACGAAACTGACAAACGATAGTTCACATTCAGATTTATCAAATGGCTTTTAAATTCTTGAAATCGGTTCAGGCGTATTTGAGCAAACGTCGATGAAAGGTCTAATTTTGTCAAATGCAAAAAAAATACTAATTTTTGAAAACTTTGAAGAATTTTTAAAAGTGAACGACTTGTCGTAGGGCCGTATGTATATTTCAGTATGATTTATAAGATTATCGTATCTACCATCAAAAAAATATCTATCGAACAGTTTTCAGAAATTTCAAAATCGATTCAGAATTGCGGGCTAAAACGTGGATGAGAAATTATTCACTTTTCTGCGATTTACAAAGAAACGGCTTGGCTGATCGTCGCGCAAAAGTGATAAAAGCTAGTCCTCATCGAGATACATCGAATGGCTTTTAAATTGAAATCCGTCCAGCCGTTTTTGAGAAAACGTCGATTTACGGCAAAAATATCTGTTCACCTACGCTCACACACACACACACACACGCATACTTTTTCCAAATCTGGTTTCATTCGATTCAGAATGGCTTGAAACGTCGAGAAAACATAAAAATAGAGAATCGGATTTTTTTATAAAAACATAAACTTCTCCTTCGGGAAGTTAATATCTATTATATTTTGTGCAGAAATATTCATTTAAAATCTGACAATCTTTTACGTGGGCGCCTGAAAACTTGAATGATTCCAAGTGTGGGACGATGTGTCGTAATTTACGACCCGAAAAATGTCAACACGCCTACACCCTGCAACGATTTCCCGGCGCGACAGTTCGCTCGTGCGAGTACACGCTAACTAGTCGAAACGTCAAAGGGATACGCAGACAGTCAAAGAGTCAAAGCTAATTTTTGGGAAAAGTTCAGAAAATTTCGCGGAACGTGTGTCACACATTTTAATGATAAAAACTAATATTAGCACCCAAGCCTACCGACGAAGTTTACTGTGTATTTTACTCACCGTGCGTAAATGTTGCGAATATTTTCATTATGGATGTTTGCACGAGTTTTAATAATCTCTTTCCCAAATATGAAAATTGCCCTCGTAACATTTCTGAAATTTACAATTTATAATGGAAACATGAGTTTTATTACATTTAATATCAAAAAACTAACTAGTGGTATAAGGCATCGTGCTTTAAGGCAAATTGCTGGAACTTCGCGTACCGTAACGAAGTATTCGAGGAATATTAAATGTTTTTAAATAAATTATTATAAATATTATAACATTGTCTAATATTTATAAGAATTATATAAACTGAATTGCAAAGTTGAAATTATTTGTTTAAAATATATTAGAACTATAGTCAGAATTTATTTTAAAAACTGAATTATTTTCGATGTACAAAAAAATAAATTGAAAAAATAAAATTTAAATATTTTTTTTTCAAAAGCAATTGTTTTATCAACACAAGCTGAAAGATTTTTCACTAACAACCACTGAATTATTACTTTGAATTATTATTATTAAGAACACAATTTAAGTTCCAATTTATCCTATTTAACATCTTATCCTATACTTTTTAATATTCTATTTAATGTCCTTACATTTATGGTCTTAGCATGTTCTATATGCATATTGAAAACTGTAGTTTTTTTATCAGTATAAGAAATTCAGAAAGAATAAATATAGTATCTACGGTAAAACAACAATATAACCTTTGTTATTTCCAACCAATATAATTGCTTTAATAATTTATATAATATACTAGCAAACCCGACGAACTCCGTTTCGCAACCAGATGGTTTCGTGAGAAAAATGTAGAAATTTTTTGTTTGTTTTATATTTGAAAAGGAAAATTTGATTTTATTATACAACAGTAATGAATTTATTTCGATTACAAAAGTGAAGTGTTTTTTAGTTGAACTTCTTTAAGTAAATGAAAGTGAATCCGCAAATTATCCGTTTCATTGAAGTGCTCTTTGGTAAACCACATTGTTTTGTTTTTTGGTCTGACGTTAACACAAACAAAGCGGATGGTTTTCCAACTCGTGAACAGGCAACGTATAACTGCCCATGTGAAAAACAATGATTTTCTAAATAATCTATTTGAAATTTATCCCGCAAACACTAAGCGATTGGCATTGCGACTTGTTAATTGTCATTGCGAACGCAAGGCGAACTGGAAATTGCAATCGTTTGAAGTCAAACGGAAGACCAGTCAGAATCAGTGGTATGTCACCAAATCGCCAGCAATTTTTGATTGAATGGTGAAATTCAGTGCGTGTACATTATTATTCTTTGCGGCAAGAATTGCTCGTTGACTTAACCAGGCATAATTCTGATAATTCTCACTAATGTCATTACTCAAAATTTTAATTACAGTACGTGAAGTTCCAGCAATTTGCATTAGGGCATGATGCCATGGACCATTAATTTTCTTAGCTATAAATCTTGCGGAGCCCGAGACCTTTCCAAAGAATTCAAAATTGTCGAAATCGGTTCGTGCGTTCTGGAGTTAAATCGTCAGGAAGGAAAACCTGACTTATTTTTATATTTATATAATATATAATAGTCTATAATTTTTATATTCGCGCACCCTATATTAGTTGCTTTTTGGCAATTACAATTTCTAAATTACATTTTTCTTACTAATATTTGATTTGTTAAATCTAGTTCATATGGTACTGTTCAATCTAAGATCATGATAAAACAAAGGAATTTTTGACACATGAAATAAAATTCTAAATCATAATTAGAATTCAGAAATATTTTTTGTATTCAAAGAATTTAGTAAAGTAAAGCAAAATACAACATGCATAAGTTTAAAAAAATAATATATATGCAATTTTGGACGTATTATGTTATTTATTAAATTAAATTATATATTTTATACTACCAAACATATATTGTATCTTATATTGTTCTAATTTCTGGCACATTTCAGCTGGTTTTCGGCAATAATATCATGAATATGGATATTATGTACTAATATTATCTAGGCTCACTTAAACTAAATTCAAATTTCAAGTGAATTGACATTTTTGGCAAATGACAGTTCTCATGTATCAAAATGTTTTCAATGTCAAACAATGGTATGTTGTTTTTTGCATTTTTTCCATTTAGTTCTACAATATTACTATATTTTTATAATCACATACATCTTAAAAAATTCCCTTAACAAACTTCAGAAAGATTTATCAAAATCCGAGTCATCATTTAGGAGGAGTATATATACATACAACATTACAGAAGAATATCTAATATATGAATGAATGTGTTTCATATCCAACAAGATACTAAAATATATTATATACGAATATCACTTTTTAATACATTTTTGAAATATAAAATTATATAAATGTTTGAATTATATTTCTTTCAAATCAAGTACTCTTTACATGTTTCCAATTTCAATCAAAGCAGCAAGTACACAAAGATTAAATTTCAATTTATTTTACAAAATTACATTTCGTCGTCGATGCTTCAAATTGGCGAGTTCAAAGCATCGTAATTCAATGTTTCTATTTGATTAATTTGGCAAATCTAATTCTGTGTATTTTATTTATAACCTGACAAGATTGATTAGTGTTCCTCAATACCTTAGGGTTTTGGATCTGAAGGGTCGGGAAGAGAAAGGTTACTGTTTTGCTAACAATGTGCCTATACTGAGAGTGATGTGGGTCAAGTGTGCGCACTAGTTTTTATTCTTTGCTCGAATCGTTATGTACGTGTTCGAGCCTTTTTTCACTTTAAAGGTTATGCCAACAACTGACAGCGTATCATTTAAACTTATTTCAGCTTTCAAATAGTTAAAATATCTAATAAACTAGTGGTATCTGGTCTTAAACCTAAGTTCTGTAACTTTTACTTTTATTATAAACATATAAATTTTTTCAATTCCTCGTCAAAATTCGAAAATTCTGAAAAAGGTAAATCTTATGTCTTTAATTTGAATTTTGAAAATTCTTGAATATGTTTGTATGAAATTCAAACGTAGTAAAAATATAAAAACTTTGATTTTACTTAATATGGTATTTTCGAAAATTAATGGACTTAATTTCAATACGAACCGAATGTTTTCCATCTCTCAACTCTCTTTCCAAAACTTGGCTTTTCTATTTCTATACCTACATCCTACTGTGTACAAGTATGAGTTAAATTTTATTTCAAACTTCATCTCTTCTCCTAAATCTAATTTAAATTCTTCTGCTAAATTTTTGGGGTCCAACAGTTTTTGAGATGCAGAAAATAAGTTAAAAAAAAACGCTATTTTGTGTTCAAACCATCGCGCATGGAAAACTAATTGTCAGATATTTTACAGAAATTTTATTATTGAGTACCAACATTTTATATCTTTAACTACCCGTAGGGTAATTAACTTCCCGTAGAGTAAGTTCTAGTAATCGCAAAAAATCGAAAATAATTTTTTTATATATCTTTACGTTTCAAATGTTTCTGAACATTTTGGCATACCTTAAAAAAATGGATGTATTTGTGTGTGTATGTATGTGTGTGCGGATACAAATTTTTGTCGACGATTTCGAGAACACAATTCAACCGATTTGAATGATTCAAAAATATTTGATTCCTATTGATAAGGAAACGTGCTGATTAGTTTTTGGCACAGGCAGGTTCAGCCGTTTCAAAGATACAAGGCAAAAAGTGCCAGAAATGGTACTTTCGTTTTTGATAGAACGAGCGTCCAATTTTATTGATTCAAAAAAATTTGACTTGTATTGACAAAATGAACAATTTGTGCAATTTTTGGATAGGCAGGTCCAGTTTGTCCGGAGATCCACTAAAAAATGTGAAACATTGCACCATTTCGTGGTCAAAAATGATCATTAGACACATGCACATTATATCATCAGATATTTTATAGAGATTATAATAATAAGTACAAATTTTGTGTACATTTCTATGGGTTTCATACCAATGTTTACACGTTAGACTATGACGCGGCGCTCACGTGCTTTGATATTTCTACTTTAAAAAAAAAACATCTAAGCAGCGTAATTGCTTTTAAAAATTTTCACAAAACATCAGAAAATAAAAAAAAATAAAATTTTTCAAAGAAGTCAATTTTTTCCAAAAATTTCAAAATTCTCAAAAATCTAATTATTTTAAGGATTTGAAAATAAGTTTTTTCCGAAATTTTAGTGTTTGGTACGGGAAATTCCAGCAATTTCCCTTGAGGCACAATGCCATGCACCACTAGTTAAAGTTCTTTATATGGTTTAAACAAATGTCATCTACAGGATGAACTGACTTAAATTATTCAAAAAACATTCGGTTTATACTGGCCACAAGACACATACTATTAACTATTTGGCGAATGGTAGGTTTTATCATACGTTTGCAATGCAACTATTCCGATGCTTTTTCCACTTTTCAAAATATTTTTCATAATTGTCTTCCGGATTTGCTATTAGCTCTTTCTTTATTTTGGCTCTTATGTCATGAATCGAGCCAAAACGATGTCACACGATCACACGATTACAGGAAAAAGTCACACGATGCTAAAACAGGCGAAATACGGTGGTAGCAAAGATATTGGATGAATTTTTTGAAAAATCGTCATAAAGGAAGAACGATAGGTAAGCGGTTAAGAGCGACGGGACTTGTTTCAGAGATCCCGGGTTCGATACCCACTTCGAGCAGCCTGTTGTCAGGCAACATTGACAACGATTTTTACTTGGAAATATAGATAGCAATATGTTTCCAAGTGAAAATAGCCCTCACTCGGCATTGTTGCACCATACTTGCCCTATTACAGAGATTGTAATAAAAAATTTATCATACAGAGATGTGACAACTGTTTGGGTTGCCATCTGCAATAAAACAAACGTAGTTTGTAAGATATTAATCACAACAGCTCATAGAACCCATAAGTTCTGATCGCTGTTCAAATAAAATTATATATATAAAAAAATCGTAGTGCAAAAACGATTTACAAAATTGTGTTGACTGATTCATGGTAAATTCCAACAATAACAGCAAGCTTTATAGTAGTCGGATTTTGAGGCACCAATATTTTGATTTTGTTGACGTATAGCACATCAGTAGTTGTTCTTGGTCGCCTTTGATGTGGTTCGTCTTCAACGCGCTCTCGACCTGCTTTGAACAATTTGTGCCAATAAAAAAAAAGAGTGCGCGTAAGGATCACACGCGATTGAAGTAAAACTTTTAATATTGTATGAGTAGGCAATTAAGATAAAAATAAAAAAAACATCATATTTGAATTTTAAAAATCATTTATTAATAATCACATAACATCAATAACACAGTTTAAAACAACATCGATAGATTAATTGCTATCATATTTCATATATAATATAATAGGTTTGTAATAACTAAAATGAGAGACATAAATTTTGCTTTGTAAACTATGTACATTTCTGGAAAACTGCATCAATAGTCGTGCCATATCTTGTGGTTGAATCAAATGGAGAATTATTCATTGTTAAATTAAATTTATTATTTAAAAAATCAATTAATGGTTGAGATTCTTCTGAACGAAAATTGACATTGAAATCTCCAGCAAGAATTAATGGTATCTCGTTGTGATTAGTGTTTAAAAGTTTTGCACCCTCATAAGAAAAATGAAGTAACTGCTGATGAAGAAATTTAATAATATTTGATATGTTTTTATTGGGAGAAATGTAAAGGACGACTATAATTAATGTTTGATTCTGTGTGTGTAATATCACCTACTTGTGTAATTTCATTAGGAATATCCAGTAATATCGTTGGCGCAAGAAACTGCATAGGAGACGCATTATGAAGAGTATCTGAACATGAATGATAGACATTAGACAGCTACACCACCTGCTCTTGAGTTTGATCGTTTGTATTGAGTAACGCAGTAATAGTTCTGAATATCAATTCGTTCTTCATTATTAATCCAAGTTTCCGAAAATAACAAAAACGTACAACGTTGTAGCACTTTATCTTGCAGATCAGGCCAATGAGCTCGTAAACTTTGGCAGTTAAAGGAAAACAATGAAATGCCGTTCAAACTTATTATCTCACTCAATTTTTCTTCTTGTGTTATTAATCTACAAGTTGAAAGTCTTTGGAATTCAGTTTTTAAGTTCATTAATTCTGCTGGCCGTTTTCTTCCATGATAAAATTTTTTGAAATGATGAACAATCCATTAATGCTGGTAACTCGTGATAATGCAACATATAGAAGCTGCTGATTATGTGTTTTATTGTATTCATATACAATTTTATCAAAAGTACCACCTTGTGATTTGTGTATTGTGAGTGCACAAGCAGACACTAAAGGAAAATGATTTCTTTTGACAAATATGATTTTATTTCTATTCATTGGAATAGATGAAGATCTCCTGAGAATCGGCACAGCTGTCCTACTGATATTAAGAGTTTGAATATGATGTGAAGCTTTCTTCCTAATTTTGTTACTTATCTTACCAGGAAATTCAAACCATAAACGTAGAAGTTCATCATTATCGCCACGTTCTATGTACACTAATTTTCCTACACAACCATTAGCTAAGCCATCACTTACATCACTATTAGTTGTTATTATGTAAAATTTATTCAGAACTAAAATTATTTCATACGGCAAAGCCCCGGTATCAATAACCGATTTTTTTTAAACTGCTGACGAATGTATGATTGTTGATCTGTCGCATGGCAACCTACATAAATATCCGTGGCAGTAGATATTATTTTGTCTTCAACGAGATTCAATATAAATTTATTATATTCCATGGCACATTTATTCTCTAAGAAAATGTCTTATTCCATGAGGACATAATACAGCAACCTCTTCTTTTGTAAAAAAAACGTGATTCAATTAATGCAAGTTCATATAGGGTTTAGCGCTCGACTTACGCATGACATGACGGGAGTGGATACTCGCGACATCAGCGCTTACGGCGTCGTAGTGTTCAACTACACGTTGGCGTTTTCGTTGCATTTGTACGGATTTACACCCGTGTAGCCTAAAGAAATTTTTACACCCATATCGCGCCTAAAGAAGTTTTACTTCAAAAACACTTGCTCTTGACATTGACTTTTTACCAGAGGCCTTCTGCAACACATTCTGAACGTTTAGGCGGCTAATATATCATTTTACAAATAAAATTTGATGCTATTTCTTGTTTGAATAATTTCAGGCATTATAAAAATCGAAGAAACAAATTTTTTGTTTGCAAACAGAAACGTAACAACTACATCAATGAACCAATTGACTTAAAATTTTATGCTGATATTATAAAATAAATACATTTGCCCGAATAGATAAACCTGGAAAGTTTAAATTGAAAAGTCTTACTCATATTTGTACACTTTTCTAACTTCTCGAAGGAGATGTTTATGTTCTCATAAAAAAATCCGATTCGCTAATTTTATGTTTTCTCGGCGTTTCAAGCCATTCTGAATCGAATGAGACCAAATTTGGAAAAAGTATGTGCGTGTGTATGTGTATGTGTATGTGAACAGGTTTTTTGCCGTAAATCGACGTTTTCACGAAAACGGCTGGACCGATTTCAAAAATTTAAAAGTCATTCGATATATCTCGATGAAGACTATCGTTTGTCAGTTTTGTGCGACGATCGGCCGAGACGTTTCTTTGTCATTTGGAAAAAGTGTTAAACTTTTCATCCACATTAAGCTCATACTACCGAATCGATTTTAAAAAATCAAAAACTGTTCGAAAGATATTAGTTGGGAATGATACTTATTAAATTTAGGTGAAAATCTACCGAGCGTTTCCTTGTAATTACCGGCTGAAAAAAAAAAATTAAGCGCGATTTTTATGGAATTTTTTTAGCCAGTAGACAAGT
>NW_020538040.1:137365428-137544199 GCF_003426905.1 Ctenocephalides felis
AAATGTTTATATAAAGAAACCGTTAAAAACTTTATAATCAGAATGTTAAACATTTTTAAATCTCAATTCTTGTAAATTAAGTAGATTATTTTAATGTATCGGGGTGTTCGTGCAACTTGCTTTAAGGCAAAATGTCATTTATACCCAGATATTTATTACTTATTTTTCAAAAAAAATATTTAGAATTAACAATTTATCTTTATCTTTTTAACTTCCCGTAGGGTAAGTTATAGTAATCGCAAAAAAATCGAAAATGAAAATTTTTATATATCTTTACGTTTCAGAGGTTTCTGAACATTTTGGCATACCTTAGAAAAAATGGATGTATGTGTGTGTGTGTGTGTGTGTGTGTGTATGTATGTATGTATGTATGTATGTGCGTGTGTGTATGTATGTATGTATGTATGTATGTGCGTGTGTGTATGTATGTGCGGATACAAATTTTCGTCGACGATTTCGGAAACACGGATCAACCGATTTGAATAATTCAAAAAACATTCGATTTGTATTGATGAGGAGACGTGCTGATTAGTTTTTTGGCGAAGGCAGGTCTAGCCGTTCCAAGGATAACGGGGCAAAAAGTGCCGAAACGGTAACTCAGTTTTTAAGAGAACGGAGCGTCCGATTTGAATAATTCAAAAAACATTTCACTTGTATTAACAAGATGAATAACTGATAACATTTTCATGAAGGCAGGTCTAGCGGTTTTGGAGATATGGAGGAAAAGTAAAAAAATGAGCCATTTGGCGGTCCAAAATGATCATTAGACATATGCACATCAAATTATCAGATATTTTATAAAGATTTTAACAATCAGTATACATTTTGTTAACATTCCTATGGGTTCCGTACCAATGCTTATGCGTTAGACAGCGACGCGACGCTTACGCGTTATATTTTGTCCCCATGCAGTTAAAGCAGTACGATTGCTTTAAAAAAAAAGATCAGATCTTCCACAATATGTCAAAATAAAGAAAAAAAATTTTTTTTTCAAAAAAAAAAAATTAAAAATTTTTTTTTCAAAAAAAAAAAATAAAATTTTTTTTTTTTTTTTTTAAATTTTTTTTTTTTAAAAAAAAATAATTTTTTTTTGAATTTATTATTTTCTAAAAAATTTTATTTTTTCAAAGTAAATTTTTTTCAAAAATGTTAATCGTTTTTAAAAAAATAATAATTTTTGGTACGGGAAGTTCCAGCAATTTGCCTTAAGGCACGATGCTTTAATTGCCTTAAGACAGAATTCCACTTACAGCTAGTTTTTAATTTTTTTTGCGTTGTTTCAACGTGTTATTTTTAATGAGCTTTATAATGACATATTCAAAATAATTATATGTTTTTAGTAAAGAATTCATCGATGCGATAATAAAAAGACATTATTTAAAAAAATGATTAAAAAAAAATTAAAAAGTGGAAAAATATTTATTTTCACGTATCGGTAAGTTTATGCAACTTGCCCTAAGGCAAAATGGAACTTAAACATAAACAGAAACACTATTTCAATTTGTGAAATTTGTTGTACTATGTATATAGGAATTTCAAATTTCAATCTTTTTATTAATTTTATTCTTCAAATATTTGTTTATATAACGGAAAGTTCCAGTAAATTGCTTCAAGCGTTTTAGCATACATCATACATGTTTGTATTTATTTTATTACACTTCTATTTGTACGGAATTCACAAACCACAGTCAGTGAAGGAGTTTGAATGTATTAGTAATAAAATCAATAATTTATTGTTAATAATATAAATAACATTAATTACTAATTAGGGAAAATACAGACAAAATGGTATTTATAGACAAAATGAAACAGTGTCATTATTTAAAAATTGGCTGGTTTTAGTAACTTTTCCGCGACTTTAGAATGTTAAGAATGCTATAATCGCAATTCTGTCAGATGTTGAGCGTCATTGTCACAGTCTTGGCACAGAAAGCGGTTCAAACGGTACGCGCCTTTAAATGTTTATTTTGAGGGCGATTTTGTGATTTTTCAGAGATTTATTTATAGTTATTTGTAATCATTTCTATAAAAATCAATAAACTTATATCAGTACTAGTGATTTTGATCAATTTTATTGCAATTATCAAGTGTTTGATGGAATTTTTCTTATTTATTTATGTTTGTTTATTTTCAGAGAAAATAACATATTTATACTATGGACAAAGGTAGTTCATTCGATGTCAAAGGGTAGTTCATTCGATGTCAACGTGTTTTGCTTTTAACTTTAACTCAAACTACTTCTAAAAACAGACCAAAGGATTCACCAGTGAAATGAGAAAACTTGCATTTATGGCAAAAATTTCTTTTCCTGTTATGAGCCCGGCAAAGGTTGGTTGCAATGTAGGATTTACTTTCCGTAGGGTAAGTTATAGTACTCGAAAAAAAATCGAAAATGAAAATTTGTATATATCTTTACGTTTCAAAGGTTTCTGAACATTTTAGCATACACGGATCAACCGTGAATTTGAATGATTCAAAAAACATTCGAATCTTATTGACAAGGAGACGTGCTGATTAGCTTTCGGCAAAGGCAAGTTCAGCCGTTCCGAATATACGGAGCAAAAAGTGCCAAAAATGGTAATTTAATTTAGAGAAAACGGAGCGTCCGATTTAAATGATTCAGAAAACATTTTATTTGGATTAAATGATTGAAAAACTGATGAAATTTTTGGAAAGGCAGGTCTAACGGTTTTGAGAATCCAATAAAAAATAATAATTGGCGAAGAAAAATGATCATTGAACTTATGCACATCAAATTATCACATATTTTATAGATATTTTAATAATAACAAATTTTGTTTGCATTTCTATGAGTTCCGTACCAATGTTTATCCATTATTCTGCGACGCGGCGCCCACGTGCTTCGATATTTCGTTTCTACGCAGCTAACGTATCGCGATTGCTTTGAAAAAAAGTAAAAAAATTCCCAAATATAAATGATGGTAATTTTTTTTCAAAAAAGTTAAAAATCTAAAAAATCTATATTTTTTAAAGTTTTGAAAAAAAAATAATATTTTTTGAAAACTTTAATTTTTGGTACGGAAGTTCCAGCAATTTGCCTTAAGGCACGATGCCATTCACCACTATAGTTTTCTTTGGGCTCATGCGGTATATGCTGATGTTCAAAGGAGGACCAAACGATTTATTTGTAAACTGTCTTCTTAAAAATTTATATCTTAGTATGTCTTTACTCTTTATGCCATTTTATTCACACTATATGGACAAATTGGTTTTTGTAATTACTTGCATTTTTCCTCAATAAATATGTTATTATAGTTCCTACTTAATTAAAAGACTATGTTACTGATAGTCATTGAACCAAAGATCAGTAAAAAACGATTGAGACTGTTTATAATATCATTAAATAAATAAATAAAATTGAAGAACAAAACACCATATCACTTTGTCTGTACTTCCCCTATATGTTGTGATTCAACATTATATTTGTATGGGAAATAAATAAAGTCTGGTTTTATTATTAGCAAAGTATACTTCGTTAATTTATATCAATGGCGCGATTTTCACATCCCGCATTAATTTTATGCCATTCCTAATTAATATTAAGTGTAGTAAGGAACTCCGAAAATCAAGGGCCCATCTTTACTAATTATTTTAGTTAATAATTTATCTGAATAGAAAGGTTCGTATGTCTGAAAACGCGAAACGAATATCTAATCGCCTCATAGATGTCCATACAATTTATAGCACGCATTCGTATTGATTAGAAAATACACTTTCTTATATTTTATAGGAATTTTATATCATGTTTTTTTTTATTAGAAATATTGCTTATCCTATTGAAATATTGAATTCTTTATTTAGAAAATTATTTTCAGAGTTTTTAGACTTTTATTATAAAACACAATTTTGAAAATTTAAAAAAAATATTTTGAAAATCATAAAATTCTTACCATATGCATTATTTTTTGTTAACATTTTACAAAAATTTAAACAGATAATTAACTAGTCACAAAAAGTATTTTGCCTTGAGGCAAGCTGCATAAACTTCCCAATACGTATACATAATCAACTTAATCAATAAGAATTGATTTAGCTTTTGGATGGCTTTTGGATAGAATGTTCAACTGTCGTAAATAAAGATTTCATTTTCATTAATAACGATTTTCAAATAGTATCTTTGTTACATACTTATAATATCTGTAATTGTATTAATTTAACATATTAAATTTCATCCTCTTCGTATTCTGGAAATGTATTTTATATGAGTGTGTGCGAAGAAATTCAAAATTTTGATGATTTTTTTATATTTCAACCGCCTATCGTAGGGTTATAATATTTTTGTATATTATTTTAGATTATGAATTCTATCGTTGTAAAATGTTTCATCAAAATTGTCAAAACAAAAAATTACTATCAATTACAAAGAAACGGTTTGGCCGATCTTTACCAAAAACTTATCAACACGATTCCCGACCCAATATCTTTAGAATAGTTTTTGAATATTTAAAATCAATACAAAACTTTGGGATAAAACGGTGCACATAGAATTTTATACTTTTTTGCCAATTAAAAATGAACAGATCATCTCGCGAAACTAATCGATGCTACAAGAAACATCAAATGACTTTTAAAGTTTTGCAATCGGTCCAGTCGTCTTTGAGAAAACCTCGAGGAAAGGTAAAGAATCAGTTCGCGTACACACATTTGGCCTCATTTCATTCAGAATGACTTGAAACGTCGAGAAAACATAAAATTAGTAATCCAGATTTTTTCTTCAAAAACAAACTTGTTCTTTGAGAAGTTAAAAAAATGTCAAATTTTTTTTGAAAAAAAAAGTTGATTGATTAAAAAAAGGTTTGATGGCATATTTTGGAAATCAAGCTAATTTTTCACGAGGGAGATCTTTTCTTTATAATCAACTGTTTGAAAAATTGATTTCAAGTTCCATATTACTTATAGTTCATAATTTTATCTTATTAGATTTAATAAAGTGTACATTACAAATATATTCTTTTATCATATATTTTTTCATATATAATTTCAAGTTATTGATTGTTTGCAAAATGCCAGTTTGCAAATTTCTTCATGATAAAGGCTTGGAAAAATAGAGAAGCTATAAAGTATTTTGTAGGTTCAAACGTTTGTACTAAGGTGACCATATTTTTTTGCATAAAATACGGGACTGAGCTAAATGAGTTGATTATATGCACATTTTGTCAGTTCAAATTTTCTAGTCGAAATATATTTAAAAAAATATTGGCAATCAAACTATTTTTGAAAATCCGGGACAATCCGGGTCAAAATATCTAAAACCGGGCCGAATATTGCTTTTAGAAAAACCGGGACGCAAGGCGGAAAATCGAGATTGTCCCGGCCAATCCAGGACTTATGGTCACCTTATTCGTACAATCTTAACTTTTTGCGTTAAGAGTATGCAACTTGCCTTAAGGCAAAATAAACTTGTAGACAGGCTCACTGGCAGACAGGTAACCAGGAAAACAGATAAATATTTAAACAGATAGATACATACATACGTAAACAGATGAACAGGTACACAGCACAATTGGTAGATAGGTAAATTGGTGGAGAGGTAAATTCGAGGATATATAAAATGGTAGACAGGACAACTGGTAGATAGACGAATATGTAGACAGATAAACAGGTTGACAGGATAATTGGTAGACATGTAGAATGGTAAACAGGTAAATTGGTTGACAGGTAAAATGGTGGATTGATAAACAGGATTGATAGGTAAATTGGTTGACAGGTAAGTTGTTGAACAGGCAAATTGGTAAACAGCTAAATTGGTGAACTGATAAACAGGTTGACAGGTATATTGTTGGACAAGTAATCTACTGGAAAGCTAAACTGGTGGACAGGTAACTAGGTAAACAGATATACAGGCAGATACATAAATACGTAGACAGATAAACAAGTAGACAGGTGAATTGGTAGATAGGTAAACTTGAGTACAGGTAAATTAGAGATATGTAAATTGGTAGACAGAACAACTGCTAGATAGATAAATATATAGACAGATAAACAGGTTGACATGTGAATTGATAGACATGTAAAACGGGTTGACAGGTAAATTGGGGGAAACAGGTTGATAGGTAAGTTCATAGGTAGGCAAATTGATAGATAGGCAAATTGTTGAACAGCTACCTTGTTGAAAAGGTAAATTGGTGGACAGCTCAAATTGTAGACTGCTAAACAAGTTGACATATGTACTGGTGGACAGGTAAATTGGTGGACTGGTGAACTGGTGGACAGGTATACTATTGAAAGATAAATTGGTGGACATGTAAATTGGTGGACTGCTAAACTAGTCGACAGGTAAACTGGTAGACTGGTAGTTTGAGAAGTAGATAGTTAGTCATGTAGTCAGGTAGGCTGGAAGACAAGGAAACTAGTAGACTAGATGTGACAAATATGCAATTTTTTTCAAATTTTTAATTAGAAATAAAACACGGCGAAGCGTGTACGTAAATGGGTACAGCTAGTAACTAATAAAAATGGTTTGATATGAATTAAAGATTCTACCCGTGGGTTCAAGTTTTAACTAACATATTTAATTATTTAAAAAATATTATCAAAAATGATTGAGCAAGTGATTATGTATAATTCGTTTGTATAAGAAGGATTGTGGTTTTTGTAACCTGTCATTAACCAGTTTTATAATTAAATTAATTCTTATGTAGTTTATGATTGCGGTGGACAGATGTCCCCGCAGTTAATTGTTGTTTCTATGATTTTATAGAATCAGTACAAATTTATAATCTCACGATGTTAGTAGCTTTTCCCAAAATTTGAAGCAGTTTATTTTTATTCTTTACTTACTCATAAGATCCTTTGAATAAATCGTTCCGATTATTATACTAATTCTACACAATTGCTGTAGTTTTATATAATTTTTATTAATGTTGTTTTTCGTGTTATTTATTATAACAAAATTTAGATAAATAATATTTAAAATACAAAAAAAAATTTAAAAATCAAAATTAGAAAAGCAATGTCACAGTAGACCATGCGATCAATGCCTTGCACACCAACACACACACACACACACTCACACACACACATATATATATATATATATATATATATATATATATATATGGGGTTTGTGATTATACTCCTTCAAAACGGCTTGACCGATTTTCATACCTTATCATCAATCTATTAGGTTGTCAAATATCTCCCTTCCGCTTTTTTGCTCTTGGTTTATAATACAAAAAGGCGGAAGGGAGATATTTGACAACCTTATATTATGATACCTTTTTAAGTCAGTGATAATTATGCAATATTAAAAAGTAAAATTGGTACAAAATTCAAAGTAAATCTTTTAAAATCGGTCAAGCCGTGTTGAAGGAGTATAATCACTATATATCAAACATATGTTTTTTCCTGAATTTTGATTTTTTTGGTCTTATAGAAAATCTTAAATTTTACTTACTCTACTACTAGTATCTAATTTTACTTCAAACTGGTTCAAATCTGGCCATAACAAATTACTGAAACTTTCCTTACCGTAATTTAAAATTGTTTGAAAATTTTGAAAAAAAAAAAATTGCGCATTTCTAAAAGTGTTGAATTTTTACAAAATGATCGTTGTGTTTCGGAGGCGAACTATCGAAACATGTATACGTTAAATTTTAATAATAAGTAATTTTAATTCGTACCAAGATTTATAATGTTTAACCGTTATAAATCTTGGTACGAATTAAAATTACTTATCATTAAAATTTGTATAAAATATCTGAATCACAAGACCTGCTTTCCCAAAAATTTAATCAATTTTTCATTCCGGTAATACCAGTACAATGCTTTTTGAATCATTAAAATCGAACGCTCCCGTTAACTCAAAATCTGAATTGCTTTTCTGTTCCGTATCTTCGAAACGGCTGAACCTGAATTGTTCAAATTGATTTATTCACGCAAAATTGTGAACGAAATTTTGTATCCCAGCATACATACACACACATACACTCATATTTCCTAACTTGAATTTGAAACATAAAGACATGCAAACATTTTTATTTGCGATGTTTTTGCGATTACTATAACTTACCCTATGGGGAGTTAATCGCTTTTTTTTGTATTTGTCCACCCATGCCACTTTTTCTGATTTTTTAACTTCCCGTAGGGTAAGTTATTGTAATGGGCCGAAAATCGAAATTGAAAATTTTTACATTTCTCGACGTTTTGAAGGTTTTTGAACATTTTGGCATACCTCAGAAAAAATAGATGTGTGTGTATGTGTGTGTGCGTATGTGTGTGTGTATGTGTGTGTGTATGTGTGTGTGTGTATGTGTATGTGTGTGTGTGTATGTATGGATACAATGTTTCGTCCACGTTTTCGGACGCACGGATCAACCGATTTAAATGGTTCAAAAAACATTCGATTCCTATTGATAAGGAGATGCGCTGATTAGTTTTTGGCATTGGCAGGTCCAGCAGTTACGGAGATAAAGAGCACAGAGTGCGGAAAGTAGAAATCGAGTTTTTGAGAGAACGGAGCATCCGATTTGAATGATCTAAAAAACATTCAATTAGTAATGATTGGGAGAAGTGTTTATTAGTTTTTGGCAAAGGCAGGCCCAGCCATTTCAAAGATACGTAGCTAAATGTGCAAAAAATGGCAGTTTTTGAGAGAACTTAGCGTCCGATTTAAGCGATTCAAAAAACTTTCTGCTCGTCTTAACAAAATAATTGATTTTGGCAAAAAAAATTTTTGTTTCAACTTTTTTTTAAATTCTTTTTTTTCAGAAAATTTTTTTTTTGTATATCGAAAATAATTTTTCGATATTTTCAGTTTTTATTTTTAATTCTGTCTATAGTTCTAATATACTTTAAACAAATAATTTCAATTTTGCAATTCAGTTTATATAATTCTTATAAATATTAGACAATGTTACAATATTTATAATAATCTATTTGAAAACATTCAGTATTCCTCAAACATTTCGTTACGGTACGGGAAGTTCCAGCAATTTGCCTTAAAGCACGAGGCCATACACCCCACTAGTTTATTTTAATTTTTCATAATACGGAATTGACCTTTCTTGTAATAATCCGCTTTTATAATTTTAATTCAAAATCAAAACTACTTAAAATTTGTTATTCTAATATATATGGCAACACAACATACTACATAGGGTAGCGCGGGGCGCAAAGGTCCTATTTAACTTAGAGCAATTATATTGTGAAAACCAATCTAATTGTATCACAACAAATAACACATTTCAAGTAAACAACTATGTGACTGTTTAGTAACAGAAATCTGGTTTTTACAGTTTTTCAAAAAATTGTCACCTTGGTTTTTTTTACCCCACAGGCGGCATATCGGTGATGGACCCGCGGACGTTTGAGTTTTGCTCTATGCGATATATATATATATATATATATATATATATACATGTGTGTGTATGCGTATGTAATAATATTGTATTTGCGTGTGTATCTTAAGATATTGTGAAACTTTAGTGCTAAATCCCAGGTACTTAACTGGGCATTTCTCATTAAGTTGTACCTGATAGTGAAAGTTGGCAAGAACTTCTTAAGGGTTTTGCTCACTTACTATTATATATAATACGAATATAACTCTTGATTTATACATTTCAGGGCAGGAGGATAACCATTAATAACCATTTTCACATCAATCAAGAGAAGGGGCAGAATTGGAAGTGGTACCTATAGAACTGGCCTATAATGTGGATTTCTGTGCAAAGTTTTTTCTTTAAAATTTTTCATCAAGAAGGTATTTGTGCTTTTGATATATTTTTTCTTCTCATCACAAAGCTACTTTTTTCGTTTTTCGCGGTTTTTTCATATCTGCTTATGAGAAGGATAGGATGGGCATATAGACATATATCAGTATAAAATTAGGCAAAAAATAATAAATCTTTGAAAAATAGATTACAATTTGTATTCTATTTCGAGAAGGATGCTTTTATTGAAAGAGGTGCCATCACAGAATCTATTTTTCCTGCCGTTGCTTTTTACTTACAGCATTTAGCCACTTACAACTTTTTAAATATTCTGTACAATTCTTGCATATGTCCTATACTATCTTATTGACATCCTTCATCTTCTTTTCAATTTTCTGTCAACTAATTTTCATTCTTCTTCTTTCTCAATATGTTTTCATCATCTAAACTTGTTTTTTCCTACTTACTTTTAAGTTTTATTCAATTACAAATCCATAATACTTATTCTACTTTTAATTTTAATTTATTTTAAATTCTGTTATTTGCGGGGATTCGAACTGATTATTTCTGGCGTGTGAGTCGGGAACGTTATTGAGTGAGCTATTCTAGCCACGAGTCTAAATTAATTTTAGATTTATAAGCTATCCACTTTTTATTTCAATCAACCATTATTACCAATATTATTATTTCAATATAAGAGCTATATAACATAAGATAATATAATATAAGAGCTGTCCATGACTCCATGATAAAAATGTGGATTACCAACTACTCATTCCGGTTTCAATAACCATCTTGGCCGATTATCATCCGATTTTTACTTAATATTGTAGATCTTAAATATATCACGTGAAACTAGTATTTCGTGGCATACTGCAGTAAATTGCCACATCTCTAGTAGAAATTTATCTAACAAAATCTCATGAGAAGAATAGTCAGTTCTGGGTTGACTTCTAGAATCACTCCAGTAAATGTGTTTTTTACAAATACTAAATTTTTTAATATTACTCGTTTAGTGGATTTTGGCTGATGGGTCTAATATTAGCTTTGAAATAACATCATCAAAAAAATCTATAGTACCTAAATTATGAAATTTCAGTGCCAAAGAATTCAAGATGATTGACACATCGAGAAAACATAAAATTAGCAAACCAGTTATTTACGGAAATCGTAAACTTTTTAAGGAAGTTAAATATGTCAAATACTCTATGTTCCGTCGGATTTAGCCAGGATATTTACTTCAAGAAGTTGTATAACATCTTTTAATATTATATGTTTTCAAATTAAATACCTTAAAATTCATGTTGGTAAGGATACTACCAGTCCTGTAAATTTGATCTACATCACTGCAGTCGCATAAAAAGTGGGATATACTCAGGTAATCATCCGCAAATGTCTAAATTTTGAGAAGGGTTTATATCTAACCACTAGTAAATATATGAATAAAACACTTTGCGCACTGAACTCGAGCACTGAGCTTAAGAAAGCATTGTCTTCTGCCTTAACATTTATAGGTTCAATGTAGGACACTGTTTCCATTGAAATATTTCTGGTTCTGTAATTCACTTTAATAATATTGGAATACAGTTTAGACAAATTTATAAATGTTCATCATTTAACAGTTATTATCGTTCAAATTTGAGTTTTGATTTAGAAATAACAGGCAATACTGGAATTTATGTGGTCAACGGAAAGAAATGGTTCCGACAACCTTTGTCATTTTTTAACTTCTCTTGGGGTAAGGTAAAGTAATAGCAAGAAATCGAAACCGAAAATTTACGTCTTTCTATGTCTTTACGCTTTGAAGGTATTTTGAGCATTTTGGCATACCTCTAAAAAATGGATGGATGTATGTGAATCTATGCGTGTGTTTGGTATGTAGGTATGTGTGTGCGGATACAAATTTTTGTCGAAGATTTTGAAAACATGGATCAACCGGTTTGGATGATTCAAAAAGCATTCGATTCCTATTGATGAAGAGACGTGTTGATTAGTTTTTGACCAAGGCAGGTCTAGCCGTTACGGCGCAAAAAGTGCCAAAACTGGTTATTCAGTTCGGATCGGATAATGATTTTGTTTTTTAAAATAAATATTTTATAAATCATTTATACAAATATGTTTATGAATCAATGAGGGCTAGTATCTTTCCTCTAACTGCTTTAGCAATAATTAAATAACAAATTAGAAGGTTCTTCTCAAGGACTTCCAGTTGCACAAATCGTTTGTCAATCTCCAACAATTCTTTTGTCTCTTGATAACTGACCACCATCTCTTGCACACCAGGTGAATCTGTTTGTTTAACACAATAATAAATCATATTCTGATCTTAAAAACTATTAGTACAATTATAATAAATATATAACGAATTATTTTTCTCAACACTCTGGTTAAAATTCTACCTCTCCCATTTTCCCATTGTACAAATATTTTCCGATGCTCACAAACAGTACATAGTTTATAAATGGTTTTTATATACAGAATTTTTGCAAAAATAGGTAAATTAACTAGTAAAATCTGAAGATACAAAAGTTTTGGATAGGAAACTAGGTGCAGTACAAATATGTGGCGAAGTTAAGAAACTATAATTAAAATATAATTTAAAAATGAATTATCGGATTTTTCTTCGTAATTTAAAAATTATTGAATAGATGAAAAGCGCGGCAAAATATAACAAAATATTGTAATTTTAAATTTGCCAATTCAATTTAAATAGAATCAGTTTCAAATTAGGTTGGTTCTTGCAAAGACTTTTGTGCACAGGAATATGACACAGGAACATATTTATGTGGCGTGTTTTGCAATGGGTAAACTATTGATATATTTTTTGCTGCCCTCATATTAGCTTTCACTTATATACCACATTTGCAATCAGTTACTTATTTCTATACCAAACCTTTTATACTAGAAATATTTTAATGGCAAAATAACTAGCCGGGTGAGCTAGTATATATATATATATATATATATATATATATATATTAGTCTTTTTTAATACTAATATCGTTACTGTCTTCTACCATGCTCTATATATTTCTATTCAAGTTACCGCCATCATTGACAAATTAGCATTTTTGTCCCTAGAATAAAGATACATAACATTAGGTGAACCACATCGTGGATAATATTGAAATTTATCTGCGAATGCAAAAACGGACAAAACGACCAAAATACACGCACATAAGGCTAGGAACATATGTCCCGAAAAGGTTTGGAGATAGAAAGATCTCATTTATAAAGATTAGTAACTAAAACAGTAAATATATAATATATAATATTTTAGTAATTATCTTTCTGAAAAGAAGTTTCGTTGTGTTCATTCACTTTATGTACTCGATGTTTGAAGTCATTATGAATAATTACACAAAGCAATTGAAAAAGGTATGTGTTTCCCGGCAATGTTTTCTTGGCTTTTTAATGAAATTCAATAAATTCAAAGATTTGTTGCCATTTCTCTAGAATTTGCAAAAAAGTGTAAATAATTATATCTCCCTTTTTTTAAAAATCAATTTGAATCGATTTTGAAAATTTCAAAAACAAAAATTATCAGCCGGGTCGTTCTTTCGTAATTGTTATTTTGATGATTTTGAAAAAAAAAATTACACAGTTCATAGTGGGAAGACTGGGTCCGGTTGTGCCAGGATACGGTATTGAGAATTTTCATAACAGCTGGTTTTGAGATAGAGGGACTGATTCTGCCACATAATAGGCCATAGTAATGGCAAGGCTATGTTATGTAGAACTTTCCATACAAAATCGTTCTAAACATTGACAAAAGCCGTGTAGTTGCTGTACAGTCAGGCGCTTTTCTCAGGTTGTCAGATAGAAAACCTAACCTAGAAACAGCACAAATGTCAAAAAAAGAATCTTAGATGACAAGGTCTTTCTGACCCAGCTTCATAACATACGAGTGACGTTGCAGCTTATGTGTAAAACGCCTGAATGCACAGCAAACACATGACATTTTGACAGTATTCATTATAATTCAGTAGCATAATGTATGGAAGTTGGAGCGTAACATGGTCTTGCCATAACATTGGTTTGTTATGCGGCAGAATCGGTCCCAGAGTGTAATGGGAGAAATATGAAGTATGAGTGTTCGAACAAGTTCCAAATATTGCTTTCAGTAAGTTCCTTACATTAACATGATCTGCAGACCGCATTGCTTTTAAAATGGCTAAAGTAAGATATTTTATGTTCGAATTATTTTAATAACTGTTAATTGTATACATATAGATCGATTTCTTTGTCATTTTGCTGCAAGTTCAACATTGATAGTTATTCACTAGCACTTAGTTTTTGCTCACATTAGATAATTTAGCTATGTCATAATGATGATTTTTTTTTAAAGTGTGCGTTGAGTACGGTTGTGACAATTTTTGTGGGTATTTCTTGCCCCTTTTGGGTGAAGATTAAACAGTTCAAAAAAATCTAACTTAACTAATTGTAAGACAAAATTCAAAAGAAAAAGGGAAAGGAAAATTAAAAATAAGAAAAAAAATCACAAAAAAATCTTGCTAGTTTTGTTAAAAAAAATATGTTTTGTTATATATTGTTACAATTTATTTATAAGCTTTCTTTAAATGTCATAACATAAACATTTAAAGAAAGCTTTTTTTAACTCAACTGGTGCCCGACTATTGTGTTACATGTTATTGTTATTAACGACCATAAAAATGGTTCTAAACTATTCTGGTGTTTATACATATTATTTTTAACCTATTTTTATGCCTGTCAAAACTGTCCTTGGGGGGATGTGGACAGTTGAAACACTCGTCCTTTTCTTGTATAATTTGATTTTATGACTAATCCATTGTATTTAAGGACAGTATTTCAGTATTTCCACGCAGACAAATATTCAAATTGCTATTTAATTTACTTTCTTCCCGCTAACAGGTAACTGACAAAATTATTGATATTCAAAAAAAGTGGCACAGCAGTCTACATACTCTTTGAAAAATATTCGCCTAATCCAGCTTATAGATCTGAATCTGATACTGAATTATGCTTTAGATGACTTAATACATATTTTTTAAATCAATATTTAGTCAATAAATAGTTATAACTTATTACTAATTGATTTCAATAGTATTTGATTTGACATTGACTTGACTTTGACTTGAGTCTTGCTTATAATTTCATAATTGTATCTTCCTTAAATTGTACTAATTTTTTACTTACATCTTCATCTTTAAAAAATCATTATCTTTCAATATTTTTTTAGGTTTGGCGATGTTGATTTAAATACTGTATCATTTTAACAATTTCATAATTTTAACCATGTTTTGCAAATGGTTTTCTTCTTACTAAAACTTTACACCGTATGATGATGGTACTCTTTGTTTCTTCAATCGAGAAACTACCAAGTCCTTGAAGGCATCCTTGACCAGACTCTTCCAAACAAATAGAATAGAAATGGTGACTTGCAACATTTTTGCTGCAAACTACTGCCTATATTCTACATTATTGATAAATTTCTTATTTGGGTGGATTTTGCTCTTGTCCCATATAGTGTAGACGTCTTTCTTGACATCCATGTATTTTCTGACATGATTCTCAATATTTCGAATGCGACATGTATATATATATATATATATATATATATATATATATATATATAATAATAACTAATAATAATAATTATAATAATAATAAATATATATATATATATATATATATATATATATATATGATAAACGGTTGCGATGGGGTTGTTCGTTGACAATCTGACATTGGTCAGCAGCGATGTCCATTTTCACTTTATATATAGTTTATATATATATATGTATATATATATATATATATATATATTATATATATATATATATATATATCTTATATATAAAATTCTTCTGTACGGGTGCATGATTTGATACTTTTCCTAAACGGTTATTCGGATTTTGATAATTCTTTTTAGAGTTTGTCAAAGGATTTTTTAAGATTTAATGAACGATAAAACTATAATAAGATTATAGAAATAAATGGCAGAAATTACAAAAAAAAACACTTATCATTGTTTGACATTGAAAACTTTTGAACTGTCATCTGCAAAGTCAAGTCACTTGAAATTCGAATTTCGCTGAAGTTATGAGCCTAGATAATATTAGAATTTAATATAAAAGAAAAATGTAATGCCTACATTATTATTGCCGAAAAGCAGCTGATATGTGCTAGAAATTAAAATAATATAAGTACAGTCGACAGTACATGTTTGGCAGAAAATAAAATGAAGTTTGATATTGTTCTTTTACGGCAGATACTACATTATTTTTTCTGAATTTCCTATACTGCTTATGCTAAGTCCATAAATGAATCACAAAGGCAGAACATCAAAAAGGATATTAAAAAGTATAGGATAGGATATTAAAAAAATTGGAGCTTTTGATTTGTAGACGTGGGTACATGACAACGTCTGTCGGGTCATCTAGTATATATATACATATATATATATATATATATATATAATATACCAAACTAAACCAAATCAACAGATATATGTTGATTTGGTAAACAGTGCTCTAAAAATCGTTGTTGAACAGTGTTTGCAAAAAGTCGTAGTGTGCAAAATCGATTCATCCAATATTTCTTTGACGAAGTTAATATATTTCTTGTTTTCGGATCATAGATTTACATATTGTTATGAACTCCTTGCTTCTGTCTATTTTTCTAGACAAGCAAATACCAAAACGGATACAACGAAAAAGCATGAGATTGTATTTTCACCGTAGTATGCAAATCACGGCGACGAGAGTGGAAAAACAAGATTTTTAAAGAAAAATTTGAGTTTTATTCAAATAATGGATGTCATAGCCAGATAACATGTTAAATTATTCACCAATAAGAAGCACCTGAAAAACAAAACAAACCTCTCGCGCATATGCACTCATATACATAATGGACATACGTCGCACACACTTGAAAAAGATCCCCTACACGAACACTACGCGACACTACTACACATGGACGTATACGGGTGCAGACTCATGAAAACACAAAAAAAATTTTACACACGTATAATTTTATATTTTGTATATTAACTAGTAGTGCATGAAATCGTGCCATAAGGTAATTGCTAGAACTTTCCGTAATTTAACCCTCCGTCGGTCGGATATTTTTTCACCTTCGAACGGTCGGAAAGGTCTGGATGGACCACCATTCATTTACATGCATTTATATGGGATAAATGAGTTTTTGGTGTCTCATATATTAACGAATATTAGTAGTAAATATTTATAGTTTTGATTTTTTCTTTTTCTCACCGTCTTTTGCATGTGTTGAGCTCGCTTATAATAAAAATATTACATATTATATTATATAAAAAATCAAGAAATATAAAAAAATCGTTTTTTTTTTGTTAATTTTTCTGTTTTATATCAATGAAAAACAATGTTTATACTTTTTCGGCGCCTTTGAAATGATTGTGAAATTCAAATGAAAACGAAATGAGGTGCGTCGCCTTTGAAATGAGCTGTAAATCTCAAAGTGAAAATATAATTTCACTACAGGTTTGCCAAAAAAAAATTTCAAACGCAGTACGGGTAGAAAAATTGTTGATAATGTGTGCATTACTCATCCGATTTTCAGTGTTCGCGATTACCAATAAGTTTGGTAGGTTTTCAAGGAACTCTCGTCATGAAAATACTAACATTCAGTTACAACACATAGCAAAGAATATATACAACGCAGTTTGAATAGAAAATACCATGAAAAAAGACAAAATACTGGTTTACATATATCAAAAAGCGTATATTTTATACAAAATGTATGGGTGGTCTGGACAGACCTTTTCGGCCGTTCGAAGTATAAAAAAGTTAATATCCTTATAATTATCCTTCTGTACATTTTTTCGTCCTGATTTTTTCATTGATCGACAGCTAATGAAATTTTAGAAAAAGTCAAGAAATTTCAAGTCGATAGATTACTAGAAGTATTTTTTTTTTTAATTGAAGTCGAAAAAAGTCTGGGCAGACCACGCCGACCGACGGAGGGTTAAATTATTATACACGTTTTGAAAAAGTTTATATATTTTTTGGAAAGTTTTAAATTGTTTTGAAAGTTTAAAATATTGAATCCCATTCAAGTTGATTGATCCATACTGTCAAAAAAATCAAAGACATTTGCTTGTACTATATAAGCGAACTTCAAACATTATAAATTTGGGTACATAGATTATATGTAAATGGTAAAATTTTTTATTATTTATTTCTTATAACCAATCTGAATCTTGGATTCAATGAGGTTATTTGCTGACGGGTACAGGGCTTTCAGAAATTCCCTCAGTGGGGAATTTTCTTACATAAATATATTGATTGTTAATTTATTAAATTTTGCGGCCACTTTCTGTAAACAAAATTTGTACTAATCATTGAAAATTCTATGAAATATCAGATAATTTGATGTGCATATGTCTAATGATCATTTTGACCGCCTAATGGCATTTGTAAGTTTATTATTGTATCTCCAAAACCGCTGCACCTGCCTTCCCAAAAATTTAATCAATTCTTCAGTCAGTCAATATAACCAAAATGTTGTGCTGATTTATTCAAATCGGACGCTCCGTTCTCTTGAAAACTTGATTTTTATTTTTGACACTTTTGCCTCGTATCTTTGAAATGGTTGCACTTCCCTTCACCGAAACTAATTAGCACGTCTGCCCATCAATAAAAATCGAATGTTTTTTAAATTATTCAAATCGTTTGATTCGTACTCAGGGAAACGTGGACGAAAAATTGTATCCAAACGTGCATAGAACATACATACAACACATACACACAATCATCCATTTTTTCTAAGGTATGCCAAAATGTTCAGCAGATTTTGAAATGTAAAGTTTTTTGCTTTTTGACTTACCTTACGAGAAGTTGATATGTACATATAAATATATATACGTTTGGGAAAAAAGAAATCCATTATTTTACGTGAACTTCAAGACTTTATGTAACATGTTTTGCATTGTCCGATTTAGGTCAAATATGCACCATTTTGTTCTATAATTTGTTGCCATTTTAATGGTAGCTTCATTATGCCTCTCTCATAAAAGTCTTGGTCCTTATTAGCGAAAAACTCCAGCAATTTATTTTCACACTCTTCCCTTGATGCCAATTTCTTATCACTAAAAAAGTTTTGCAATGCAAGAAAAAGATGGTAATCGCTTGGTGCGAAGTCCGGACTGTACGGTGGATGCATCAAAACTTCCCAATCAAGCTCATTAGAGGCAACCCAATGTTTGACCCATTTTTGCTTTGATATAACGCGCAATCCTTAACAAAATTACTTTAATTTTAACAAAAAAATACAGTAATGCCTCGAATTTTATACTTAAAACCATATTTCGTATATTTTTAAATAAAAATGCTTATCCCTACTGCATGATTTCTGGTTACATGCAACGCAAAATTTGAACTTAAAACATCGTGGTGCAAGATCTAAGTTCTACCGATTTCGTCTCAAATAAAATATAAAAAATATTTTCATGACTGTCATAGCAGCATAATTTCGTATATCATAATTTCGTGACAAAAGATTTTATGTTCTAAATCAAAAGTCCCCTTTTTGTTTCACAACAGATCACTTATCATTTCTCCTGCTTAGCTCATATTGTGCTTCTGAAAATTTCTGTATTTGTGTGTTGACTGATGTTATAATACAACGGTAGATGTACTTGTAAAGGTAACCAGTATGGCATGATTTCGTGGCCTTTACAGAATCCTGGAACTTCTGTTTGCGCAGATAAATATTTTCTTTATCTTTCATTTGAATCACAATCTGTTTATTATGAATATATATTTTTCTTTTGTTTTTTCAACAGATAGCTTCAGAAGGCAACCCTGTAGTCATCCTTCCTAGTTGTGAAATGCTTTTAATGTACTTGAATAGTACTTTTTTTCACCAATGCCTTCGCAAGGCAATTTTTTATTTATAAAATATTCTTTTATAATTTGATATATCTGCTGACAAAATCATAGTTCAATGATCAAATATCAAGTTGACAAAATAAATTTAGGGGCCAATTATCTGCGATAACATAGCCGATGGTAACGCTGACTTATCCTTCTTTCCTGGTACTAAAAACTGTAAAAACCTATCTATATGCTATACGATCGGGCGTTTTCCAACCGTTTCATACATTGACATGAATTTAAATTTAGCGCAACAAATGATTATTAAAATCTTTATAAAAACCTATTTAACGTATATGTATCAACTACATATTTTGTTGTTACTATAAAACGGACAAATCTTACCTTGATTAGAAACTAATCCAGTTTTTACTCTGTAAAAAACAATTTTTTGTAATAAAAAAATTTGATTGATCTGATTTTGTAAAAAATTGAGAGAAATGTTATATCTAGACATAAATACTTTCTACATAAAAACATATACAAATGCTATTATAACTAAAAAAGAAACAAGTTAAGTTATTATTATCCAAAAAACATTAAATTTATCATTACATTTCGATGATAATACAAACCCTATTTTTTTTTTAAATTAAAAACATTTATCAAAATAAATTAAACTAAATCTAGGCGATGCGCTTGTTTAAAATTGCAATTTATTCTTATATTTATAAAGCAATTTTTTACCATTTGATTTTCCTCAAATCTTGACTGATCGATCCCCATCCGAACTTTCTGATTTCTGTTACGTTTTTCCCTCAGGTGAAATTTTTATGGGGGTTAATGATGTTTGAACTGACACAGATTATATTGACTATGTTCACACAGTTTTTTTTAAGATCTTCCATGCAGCTTTAGGAATCAAACATTTTAAGTTAATATAATATTATTGTTATTTAATTTAAAATTATTATTATTTAATATTAAATACATATCATCAATACTAAATGAATTGCAAATAATTTTAATAAAGATAATATATAAAGCAAAAAATTAGAAATATTTGTTCATTCAATGCTTTTCCTTCTTTTTTATCTACTTCTCGAAAATTGTTTTAGTGAAAAACTCCGATTCGCTACTTTTGTGTTTTCTCGATGTTTCAAGCCATTCTGAATCGAATGGCGTCAAATTTGGGAAAAGTATGTGTGCGAGCCGATTTTTGACCATTCATCGACGTTTTATCAAAAACGGCTGGACAGATTTAAAAAATTTAAAAACCATTTGATGTAGCTCGATAAGGACTAGCGTTTTGTATTTGATCGTCCAAGCCGTTTCCTTGTAATTAGCGAAATATCGAATTTCGCCGTGCGCTTAAGCGATTCCAATAGGAATCTATGCCAAATATCTATACACGTTTCGTGTTGGGTAGGTAGCTACTGATTACTGATGACGTCCACACTTTGATAAAATACAGACAGTTTTTAACCTTGCCATAACATTTTTGTCTATTTAACGGCAGTATCGGCCCCTGGGTATTATGTATACGTATCGGAAAGTTCATGGAACTTGCATTAAGGCAATGTGCTACTTACAACAAATACAATACAAATATAGCTATATTTTTATTAATTTCCCGTAGGATAAGTAATCACAAAAAATTCGAAAATAAAAAGTTTTATATATCTTTACGTTTCAAAAGTTTTCGAACATTTTGGCGTGCCTTAAAAAAAATATGTATGCGTATGTGTGTGTGTGTGTTCGGATACAAATTTTTGTCCACGATTTCAGGAACACTGATCAACCGATTTGGATATTTTAAAAAACATTTGATACCTATTGATAAGAAGACGTATTAGTAAGATTAGTTTTCAGCCAAGACAGGACCAGCCGTTTCGAAGATACGGGGCAAAAAGTGCCAAAAATGGCAATTCAGTTTTTGAGAGAACGGAGCGTCCGATTTTAATGGTTCAGAAAACATTTTATTTGTGTATTGACGAATTAAACAATTGATTCAATTTTAGAGAAGGCAGGTCCAGCGGTTTTGGAGACCCAATAAGAAAGTAAATATGTAAATATAGATATTTTAATAATAAATGCAAATTTTGTTTACGTTTCTAAGGGTTCCGTACCAATGTTTATTCGTTAAGCTTTAACACTTTCGGGACGGCATCAATTTCAAAACAATCTACTTTACCGGCTGTAAACTTGATTTCATTGTGTATGTTATGCAATTTGTTTGATAAAAATTTGTGGTCATTGAAGGACATACATTTTTAATATTAATTTATTTTTGATCATTTTATAAAGAATGGTGACGTTCAAAACAATTTCCAAAATGCATAGCTGGTTGATTTTGAATGTTTTACAATAAAATGTTGTTCGCCGCCTTCCTCCTGGTGCTTCTCTGTCAGTACAGACAATACAATTCCTTTTTCTTTCAGAATTTAGAATATGCCACTGATTAGTCAGTATATTTGGTCATTTTTTTGCTGCCATAATGGTTTATTTTTTGTATTATATTGTCTAATAATTCATTTATAAAATATAAAGTAAAATAATCCATTGGATGTCTTATATTGCTTGGTATTTGAAGTCGGGGTGTTTGTTGATGTATGTCAAACTATTTTGTCGAACTTCTTCTTTTTGTTGGTTGGATATATCATTATCACATTCATCACTATCATCGGTGCGAATAGTAATTTCGTAAAATTTGTCTGTATGAATGTCTATTTCAAACTTATCCTCACTACTGCTTAATTCACAAAATTTACTAGTCGTTTTATTTACTATTTAAAAGCGCTCGGTCGTTTTAAATATTAAAAAAACACCATATAGCAAAGAAAAAGGCTAAAAATACTACTAAAATAATTTAAAATTATTTTCAAAATACAATAATGTTTATCACTGCTATATGTAATGTATTCAAGTTTTCGATGCAAACTGAGTCATTGTTTATAAAACAGCCTGTGCCTCACAGAGTATGTTTGGCCACTCAAGTGGACAGCCGTCCCCAAAGTGTTAATGCGCTTTGATATTTTAAATATAATATAGCTAAGCAGTGCGATTGCTTTAAAAATAAGTTCAAGAATTTCAAAATTTCAAACTATAAAAAAATCATTTTTTCAAAAAAAAAAAATCAAAATTTTCAAATAATTTTTTTTCAGTTTTCAGAAAAATTTGAATTTTTAAAGATTTTAATTTTCGATACAGGAAGTTCCAGCATATTTTGCCTTAAGGCACAATGCCATGCATGCAGCACTAGTTTCTTTCAAGAATTGTTAGCAAATTTTCTTGAATTATTTTTCTTTCTTTTACCTTCTTTCATATTTTCAAGATTTTCTCAGTTTTGTGAACACTTTGAAGATAATTCATTTCTTTTATCGTGTTCATACCTTACATTCATAAAGCCTCACGGTTTGCAAATTTGTACAGTTGTACATGCATGTATTGAATTTCTAAGAATACTCCTTTATTATATAATGTAGTTTTGAATAATATCGGAAGTAGTGCTATAGTCGTCGTATTCGTATTCGGTGCGGTGTTTTTTTCCCGATGAGTGTGTTTTCTGGCAAATATGTAATATGTAATACACATTCACATGAGACACCTACGCCACGTACACGTAACGGCAATTGTAGTGGATGGTGTGCGGTGCGGTATACACAACATGCGCATTTATCGATTGGGTTGAGCAGTTCGCTTACAGGGCGTGCATAACCTATATACCATGTCCTTCATCGCGCTCCTCGGCCGACGGTGTCGTACCGCGTCGTACGCCGTCGTACGGTCTCGTCCCGCTCCCGCTTCGTACTATATCGCCCCGGATGACTCCGGCGGTCGCCACCCGGCGCTGCCTGTCGCGTGGGCCGCTGTCACTTCCAGTTCGGTCGCAGACTCGGCGGAGACAGTACAGCCGCGCTCGGGCACCTGTCAGCCAACTCAGGCAGGCACTACAGACAAGGGCCATCTATCATGACGGGACGCCCGATTCATCTGGAATGAGTTATGACATTCAGACGAAACTTATTCACAAACTATTCGATGATATGCCATCATGATTGGAGTTCTTTGCGCTACGCGTATGTTTATCGGACGACGTTATTTGTTTATGTTAACGACATGTAATGGATCACCGAAGGGATCCTGCCGAAACCAAAATGCAGGCTCTTCTACTAACAACGACTTCGCGACAACTTATGCCTGAAGTAAACTTTTTAACACAAAGATATATTATCAAAGGTTCCATGTAATCGGCAGATAATGATGTGCTAGTGTCAATATTCAGAAAGCTCGTGTGGTGTTGTGCTTGTGCAGGATAACTAAATAGGCCTGGAGGGCAGATACAACCTGGTCAAAGTCATGTCTGTGCGTAGCCTAACCCGCCGGGCTTCGGGTCCCATAGCCCCCGGCTATGTACACAACTGCAACTATATGTAAGTCGCACGAAAACAACAGCCTAAAGCTAAATCTCATTAATAGAAACTTAGTCTTTACACACACATACCTACACAATATATAACGCATATTATATATATATATATATATATATATATATATATATATATATATATATATATGATACAGTTTTTCAGCCACAAGTCGAAAAAATAAAACCAGAACGTAAATATAAATCTTTTTAATACGTTTCGAACTTTATCATATAATGTTTCAAAGCCGAAACAAACAATATCAAGATATATGTATATATATATATATATATATCAATTTCATTTTAATCATATTATCACACTTCTGTACATTATTAGTTTTTCAATTAATTTATCATTTAAGAAAAATCCATTTTCTTTTCTTAAACATATTGTTTGCTAAAATCTCATCAAGATCATGTTTCTTGACAGATGTCCTGAAGATGGAACGTACCTAGTTCCGAAACGTCGATAGTAAATAAATAAATAAAGAAAGAAATTGTTTATTAAAAAACTTTTCTTGTTTTTTATTACTTTTGGATTCTTGTTCGAAACTCTACAAAATATACACAAATCCAAGATTCTACCATTTAATATATATATATATATATATATATATATATATATATATATATTAAATTAATTTGGAAATATGAACAAACAACACTCTTTTTTGCACTAATTTATTAAATAATAATTTTCAATAATCGAGCGACTTGTAATGGATAACACAAAATGCTAATTTAGATTTCCATATTTTAAATTTTAAATTATAACACACTGATGATGAGACAAACCTAGTCTCTAAACGTTTGTGAAAATTATTATTTAATAAATTAGTGCAAAAAAGAGTGTTGTTTGTTCATATTTCCAAATTAATATATATATATATATATATATATATATATATATGTATACTTATATATATAATATATATGAGTAACTTCTTTTGGGGCGATACATCAGCAAAAAAGCAATTACAGATTTTTAAATTAATTTTTAGTTCCGACGTTTTGACATACAATTTAATGCCATCCATCATCACTGGATATCAAAATTGGTATCTTACATCAAATAACGTGTATACAGCGCAAAAATTAGCATTTACATTAACCCTTTCCACTCGCGAACTTCAAGATTTATATGAATTTTGCCTCCGGAGCGGCTGCATCCGAGTGGAAAGGGTTTGCACTAACTTGTCAATAATCATGAGTTTTTTCCTTTTATGTAGATAGGTAAACTATGTGGAAATAGCAATAACTTGTCAATAATCATGAGTTTTTTCCTTTTATGTAGATAGGTAAAAAAATCTAAATTGTTTAACAGAAATGTTGATAGAATTAAGATTTTTGAAAATGGACTTGTGACATGGGCCTCGGACACTGTAGCAATTATAAGTTCGCTTTCAAGAATATCAAAATTTATCTACAGTTTTGTTAAAAAAATCTCATTATTTTACTCATCTACATAATAGGAAAATAATTCATGATTATTGACAAGTTAGTGCTATCTTTTGGGCTGTTTCATATCATTTGATGTAAGATACCAATTTCAATATATATATATATATATATATATATATATATATATATATATATATATATATATATAGTTATCTCACAGATTATCATTGTTGATATTCAAGTTTCCAAAAGGGAAAATAGCTATTAAGGGCATTGCTGAAGCATTTGTAATCACATCGTTATATAATTATCTAGTAATTCAGTCACAAAGAGAACGCAACACCTTAGGGTTGCCTTCTAGATAAATTTAATACTAGGTAATTGAAAGTAAATCACAAAACAAAAAAATATGTAGAACAGATTCGGTAATAAAATATAAAATTCTTTATAGCCAACTTTTTATGTAACAGTGTTCATGAAAGGGGGTTCTCACATGAGATTTTATTTTATATATATATTATATATATAAATATATATATATATATATATATATATAAGGAAGTCCCCTGCTTGAAAGCGAGTACCTCAACCTCAACCAACAATATCCAATTTGAGAATATACATTACAAATATGTTGTGTCTAATTGGAAATAGCCCGCTTGACAAGTGCGGTTTGAGAGGCAATATAAAATGAATTATAATAAGATTTTCTTAACATAGGCTCAGGAAGCACTTTTCTTCGGGAATACCTGTATATATATATATATATATATATATATATATATATATAGGTATATAACCACACTCGTATTTTGAAGCAATTTTTTCATATAAATACACTGAAATGACACTAATTCGATCCAGCGCAGTGTTTTTTGATAATAAAACAAATAAAGCATTATTCCTAAGATCAAATACACATTCTGCGAAAACATAGCTAATTACTATACTATACTATAAATACTATAACATTGTCTAATATTTATAAAAATTATATAAACTGAATTACAAAGTTAAAATTATGTATGTATGTAATATAAGTGAACTTTAGAACTTAAGCCAGAACTAAAATTAAAAGCTGAATTATTTTCGATATACAAAAAAATTAAACAAAAATTTTTTTTTGATGTTTTCTTAAATAAACAATTTTTTCCAACAGCAATTATTTTGTTAAAACAAGCAGAAAGTTGTTTGAATCATTCAAATCGGATTTTTAGTTCTCTCAAAAACTGTCATTTTTTGCACATTTATCTCGGTATCTCCAAAACGGCTGGACCTGCCTTTGCCAAAAACTAAACACCACTTCTCCCAATCATTACAAATTGAATGTATTTTGGACCATTCAAATCGGTTACTCCGTTCTGTCAAAACTTCGATTTCTATTTTCTGCACTCTTTGCTCCGTATCTCCGTAATGGCTGGACCTGCCTTTCCCAAAAGCTATTCAGCACATCTTTCTATCAATAGGAATCGAATGTTTTTTTAACCATTCAAATCGGTTGATCCGTGCGCCCGAAAACGTAACCGAAAAAATGCGTACACACAAAACGCACATACACATCCATTTTTTCTGAGGTAAACTTCTGAAACGTGAAGATAAACAAAAATTTTAATTTTCGATTTTCGGCCCATTACTATAATTTACCCTAAGGAAAGTTAAAATAACTATCCAATGAGCATCATTTTTTTTTCAACTTATTTATTACAGTATTGTGAAAATGAGTTGGACATGTTTCGTCAAACAATTCTAATGCTCGATCAGTTGCATCTTTTTCGGGGTGATTTTTATTCACAAACTTCTCAACTTTGCCCACATTGCACGAAGAAATGCACAAGATTAATGTTAATGAATTGAAACTTTAAAATAATTTTCTTTATTTGTATGATAGTTAAATTCGACTTCACATACGAATTTTTTTGTTAAAATTGATATTAGGTGAATCTGTTTCATTCGCACCCCCATAAGTTCACATTTTGCCTCTCACTCGCACGTGTCTAGAATTTTGCTCGTATGACGAAGCAACGAATCGCTCCGTTGAATTGTATCTCAAAAAACTCGTATGTCGAGGCGCTCGTAAGGCGGGGAACCACTGTATCTATATATATATATATATATATATATATATATATATATATATATCGAGTAACTGCTTCAAAACCATGTGCGCATCTCGCGCATGAAATAATACACATATAGTACCTCAGTAGAAAATACCTATTTATCGCAAATGTTTGCCTTCAATCATAACTTCCACTTGCATCAATATTAACTCAATCTTAGTTTTTGCATTCTGTAGCACTCGAAGCTCGTGTGAGCTTGCAGTAATATAATTTATATATACATTCAGAGAGAGAGAGCTTACAAATACAAAGTTCTCTTTGTCGAAAATCAATACTAAATTGGATTAAGCGTGATGTAATTGATTTATGTAACGGTAGCAAATAAATAATCATTAGACGTGTAATTTATTTCTGTGTTTGGATAAAAGATAAAATCTGTTGAATTTATGATCTGTCAAAAATCAATATGTAATTTGATACGTTGTAAATAAATAGGTTTTATTGATTTTTTACCACTTGGTGCCAACTATTTAAATTAACTTCGCACGTGGTTCGAAAATGATTAATATTTTATCATGATTGAGCTACAGAATTACTTCAAACTTGTGTAAAAATTACAGTCATACAAAAAGTAACTAATTCAATCAATTTTTTATCTATTACTTGATTACGATTTTGTTTAAAAATCAATAAAATGAAGTTTTTCATTGATATAGCATGCAATTAAGTTATCTTATTAATGCGTATATAATTATCGATACTTGATAAATTTTAAATAAGTGCTTGACCATTATTTGGCAAATAATATCATATTTCATTTCGCTTCTAATGAGATCCAATTTCATATCCCAATTTTTTCTTACATTTATTCCTGCTTACTTCCAACCTAATTTAAGTCGTTACTTGTTTCAACATTTATAAAATATTATAAGAACTCCTATTTAATAAGTCATAATTGAACTACGGTTTAAAAATAATGCTTTTGTTTTTCGAGTTTCCAAAACACATCTAAGGAATCTTTTATTAACTTCCCGTAGGGTAAGTTATTGTAATCGTCGAAAAATCGAAATTGAAAATTTTTACATTTCTCGACGTTTTGAAGGTTTCTGAACATTTTGGCATACCTCAGAAAAAATGAATGTGTGTGTGTATGTATGTATGGATAAAATTTTTTGGTCACGTTTTCGGGCGCACGGATCAACCGATTTGAATGGTTAAAAAAACATTCGATTCCTATTGATAGGGAGATGTGCTGATTAGTTTTTGGCATAGGCAGGTCCAGCAGTTACGGAGATAAAGAGCAAAGAGTGCAGAAAATATAAATCGAGTTTTTGAGAGAACGGAGTATCCGATTTGAATGATCTAAAAAACATTCAATTAGTAATGATTGGGAGAAGTGGTTATTAGTTTTTGGCAAAGGTGGGCCCGGCCATTTCGAAGATACAAAGCTAAATGTTGAAAAAAATAGCAGTTTTTGAGAGAACTAAGCGTTCGATTTAAATGATTCAAGGAACTTTCTGCTTGTTTTAACAAAATAATTGATTTTGGAAAAAAAAATAGTTTCAAAATAATTTTTATTGCATTTTTTTTTCTCAAAAAAATTTTTTTTGTATATCAAAAATAAATCAGATTTTAATTTTAATTCTGACTATAGTTCTAATATATTTTAAAGAAATAATTTCAACTTTGCAATTCAGTTTTTATAATTTTTATAAATATCAGACATTGGTACAGTATTTATAATAATATATTTGAAAAAATTTAATATTTCTTTAATTTTTTAATTTTAATATTCCTTTAAACATTTAATTTGCCTTAAGGCACGATGTCATATACTAGTTGAGAAATAATTTGATCCAACCAGTTATTCAGAAATACTTTAATTACATGCTAAATTTAGATAAAATTTAATTAAAAAAACGCTAGTGTTTCTAATTAAATTTATACATTAAAGATTTGTATTTGTTGATGTTCATTTTATGAGTTACAAGCCTTCAAAATAGCTCGCAGGAGTTTTTCTCAGGGTGGGTCTCAGGGTCATACATTTGGATGCAATTGGGGCACTCTAATTTATTTTTTTTCAAATTTCAATCAATATATATATATATATATATATATATATTTATATATATATATATGCGTGTGTGTATTTATGTATGTATGTATATGATGGTAATTTTATTCACACCTTTCTGGTTTTTACAATTTCCTTAACGAGCACAATTTTTAGAAATGCTGTTACGCACAATAAAAATATGCAGAAGAGTTTGATATGGGGGTTACTGCGGGACATTATATTGATTTTTATTTTTTGTATTTTCTGAGGCGGTTTTTCATTATTGAACAAAGGTTAACAACTTAAAAATACTTATTGTACCAATGTTTCAAGTAAGGAAAGACGAGAGGTCTTATCAATATTAGTGACCCATAATTTTTAAAGATGTATTTTTATTTTTGTCATATGGGGGTTGGTAGCATTGTGATAAGCGTCAACTGCTAATCAACGTTTCAGGCAACCTGATATCAAGCAGTAACCTGATATCCATGTTTTCAAAAGTGAAAATAGCTATTCAGGGCATTGCTGAAACTTTTGTAATCACAAAGAGTAGAACAGTTTCGTTGACATTTTTTGTTAATCAAATATAAATTTTTTTACAAGGCAATTTTTATGTAGCCAATGCCCATGAAAGGGGGATTTTCACACGACACTATACTCGAGAACTAGAATTAAAACCCCAAAAGAAAATTTGATATCACAGTGCTTGATATCGTGCTGACCAAGGTTGGCCTTGAATGCGTGCCTGGATTGTGCTAGCCCACGCCTTTAACCATTACGACAATAAAAAATTCAGTATTACTTCTAATTATTGATAATAACATTTATTGACATGCCCTGTTCACATTGCAAGATTGTATAATTTTATTGGTGTGTCTCCTGAAGAGAATTTGAGAGATTAAAAGCTTCAACATCCAACTGGAATGTTTTTTTTATTATAAAATTTGTGTTAGTAAAAATTTTCAATACAAGTAGTTTGTATACATTTAAAAAAAACTATTAAAATTTCAATAAAACATGAATATGAACTGTAGACAATTATTGTATAATAAATAAAGATCATAATAATTTTATTGGACAGAGGTATCTCCATTATTTATATTGTCAATGGGCATTTGGCAGAAGCGTCGCAACGGCTATATATCTAGTTTAAATTTCACTCTATGTACAACCTGAAAATATATAATATATTTATTATATACTAAAATAGATTTTTATGTGAAAATAACCTTTCAGGTTATTTGTGCAATATGTCACTTCACTATTAGAAGAATATTATAATTTCATCATAAAAAGTAAGAACACCCATAGAATTGACTTTTAATAAAATTAGGTAATGGACTAGTGGTGTATGGCATTGTGTCTTAAATCAAATTGCTGGAACTTTTCGTACCAAAAATTAAATATTTTAAAAAAGATAAATTTTTTTTTTTAAACTTTGAAAAAAATAGTTTTTTGAAAAATTTTAAATTTTTGAAAAAAAATTACTTTTTTGAAAATAAAACTTTTGGATTTTTTTTTTTAATATTTCGGAAATTTTGGACTTTATTCAAAGTAATCGCACTGCTTTAGCTGCGTAGATACGAAATATTGCAGCGCGTAAGCGCCGCATCGCCGCCTAACGGACAAACGATGTTACGGAATTTAGAGAAATGTGAACAAAATTAATACACATTATTAAAGTCTCCATAATAGATCTGATAATTTGATGCGCATATGTCTAATGATCATTTTTGACCACCAAATGGCATTTTTTCATTTTTTTTTACTAGATCTCCGAAACTGCTAGACCTGCCTTCCCAAAAATTTAATCAGTTCTTCAAGTTGTCAATACAAGTGAAATGTTTTTTTTAATTATTGAAATTGGAAGCTCAGTTCTCTTAAAAACTTAGTTACCGTTTTTGGCACTTTTTGCTCCGTTTCTTTGAAACGGCAAGACCTGCCGTTACCAAAAACTAATTAACATGTCTCCTTATTAGTAGGAATCTTATTAGTTTTGAATTATTCAAATCGGTTGATCGATGTTCCCGAAATCGCCGACGAAAATTTGTATCCGCACACACACACACATACATCCATTTTTTCTAAGGTATGCCAAAATATTCAGAAACCTTTGAAACGTAAAGATATATAAAAAATTTCATTTTCGATTTGTTTACAATTACTATACTAAGGAAAGTTACAAATACATCACAGCGGTTTACATAACACTAACAATAGTAATTATTGCTCTTCAAATAATAAAACACATATCAAACATAGTTGTTTCAACCACATCTCTTTTCGTCGCCAAATTTTGCCTAAGAAACTGTATAGTATTACGAATTCGATTAAATTATATTTTTTTATAAATGTGCGAAATATCTAACTTTGTCGGGCTACTTCAAACCAATATACCAGTATTTATATACCTATAACTTCAACTATTAGAAAATTTCATTGGTCACTTTTCACTCGCCAATAGGAAAAATATAATGTCACCTCTATGTAATTTCAAAGCGATTTCGTACCGCAGCGGTAGATTTAATATTGCAGTTACGCGATAATGCGATAAATAATGTCGACGAGTCAAATTGACGCCAAAGATTATTATTGCCGTCGTAACTTCTAACTGTATTGATTTTATAATGTGAAGACTAAAATAACGGCTCCCGAACAGCTGTTAATCCGAAACCGTCGGGATATAAAATAGTTCCGTTGCTTCTAATATATCGATTCGCAATAAAGTCTCGATAAAATGTATTATGATTGGGGCGAGGTGGATGAAAAATATTTTCCGGAATCGGTACACTCGTAAATAAGATCTTTGCATTTAAATCGCCTCGTTCAAGGCTGATGATAGAAGCTTACTTTTTTCGATTATTTGTACATTAAATCATCGGTAATCATTAAGACAGATTATAATATTTTTACGGTAATGTTTAAGCTTAGTAAATAATTAGGACTATTGCCGGTCAGCATTATTCTTTTAATTACTTCACGGATACAGCGAGAAAACAAAAACTTGCATTCAGAATACGTTGCCTTGCAATTTTGGGTACATTTAATCTATTTTTTTCACTTCATATACTTTATAAAATATTTTGTATTTGATAAACTGAGAAATCGATACAAATCGTTTTCAACTTTCTTTAATTTACTATAAGGTAAGTTATAGTAATCGTCAAAAAATCGAAAATAATTTTTTCCATATCTTCACGTTTCAGAGGTTTCTGAACATTTAGGCATATCTTACAAAAAAATTGATGTGTGTATATGGGTGTATGTAGTATGTATTGAATACAATTTTTCGTCGACGTTTTCGGGAGCACCGATCAACCGATTTAAATGACTCAAAAAGCATTCGATTGGTATTGATGAGAAGACGTGCTGACTAGTTTTTCGAAAGAGTTGGTTATATATACAGCAAAGAGTGCAAAAAATAAAAATCGAGTTTTTGAGAGTACGGATCATCCGATTTGAATGATTCGAAAAACCTTTTGCTTGTATGGACAAAACGATAATTTTTAAGTAAAACAAAAAAAAAATATTTTTTTTTTCATTTTTTTTAGAATATCGAAAATAATTCGGATTTTAATTTTAATTTTTAGCTAAAATTCTAAAGCTAATAATAAATAATTTTAACTTTGCAAATCAGTTTATATTATTCTTATAATATGAGATAAGGCCCTTCCATTACAACTCCGTTTGATTATGTTATGTTTATTCACTTTTCATGTAAACTTATAACGTCATCGTCCAATTTTTTTAAAACATTTAATATTGATCGAATATTTTATTACGGAACGGGAAGTTTCAGCAATTTGCCTTAAGGCACGATGCCATACACCACTAGTTTCAAATGTTTTATCTACTTTTTATGAATATTCAACTTTTGTCACATATTACATATTTACTTTTTCTTACGTATCACGTACCTTTTCTTTTTTTTACACATTACATATTCATATTACATATTTATTTTTTTATATACTTTTTATCAACCCTCTTTTGCATATTACTTTTTCATTTTTTTTTTACGTATTACATATTTTTACTTTTTCTGACGTATTGCATATTTACTTTTACCTCACGTATTTATTTTTTTCTTATATATTACATATTTATCTTTCATAAATATTACATATTTACTTTTTTACATATTATGTTTTTACTATTTCTTACATATTTATTTTCTTTTTACATATTTACTTTTACGATTACAAACTTTTCTTTTTCATAAACAAAATATTTGATTTTTTCTTGTAAATTACATATTTACTTTTTTTATATTATATATTTACTCTGTATTTGCATATTGTTTACGTATTACATACTTATACTTTTTTTGACGTATTGCATATTTTACTTTTACTTTACATATTACATATTTACTTTTATCTTACATATTACATATTATCTTTTTCAAGGTATATTACATACTTTTTTTACATATTACATATGTATTTACTTTTTCTTTCATATTATATATTTATCCTGTTCTTGCATATTACTTTTTTATGTATTACATATAATTTTACTTTTTTGGCGTATTGCATATTTACTTTTACCTTACATATTACATGTTTACTCATTTCTATTATATTGCATATTTATTCTCTTTTACATATTACACATTTACTTTTTTGTTATATATCACATATTTATCTTTATTTACTTATTTTCATTTTTTTTCAGATATTACCTACTTTTACTTTATCTTAGGTGTATTTCATATTTATTCTCTCTTACATATTACACATTGACTTTACTTATAAATGATATTACATATTACTTATTCTGTTGAAATAGTTCCTACAGATTACATATTCACATTTTAAATTTCTTAATGGTCACTTTTTTCGAGCTGAGTTAAACTGCACTCGATCAAGTGCAGTGAGAGAGATTCTATTTTATTCTATGTACTACATTAAAATTTAATTTTTTGATTTTTACGCAATTTTTTATGCCTGAAAAGCATTTTTAATTGATAACATATTTTTTATTCTATATTTTGTAGTAAAAATTGATATCAATGCTGCTTGATATCAGCAATAAGCGAATCAGCTTGAAAAAGCGAATTTTGAACAATTAGTAAAAGAAAGTGGTACACTACTAAATACGTATATATATATATACGTATATATATATATATATATATATATATACTAGCTAACCCGATAGACGTTGTCTTGTATCCACGTCTACAATTCAAAATATCTAATTATTTAATACCCCTATACTAATATTTACCATTTAGTTAAAATAATCATTGATGTTTTTAACACTGTTGCCTATACCGAAATGTATGTACACTAATGTAGATGATGTTGAATGTAGAACTCCACTAAATAAAATGATGAGTCCCAGTTTCTACACTTACAATTATACAGTAAAAACTAAATCAGCCACATCACTATTTCCATTAAAATTGTTTATGAAAAATTTCACACTATATTTTTTAAAACGAATTTGTTTTCAATATATCAATTCACTTCAATACCAAGGGATACACAATATTTTTTGTCAGACCTGTAGGTCTTTAAATAAATAAATTGTTTTGATTACTAATTCTCGAGCATGTCACAAGTAGTTGTCATTGTTGGCAATGACTAAAACATAGATTTTTCAAGTTAATTTCGTAAAAGTCAATTGTCTGCCCTTGTGACTTATTTGGGTATCAATTATACTATTTACTTCGAATATGCCAACTGATTAATATTGTGGTTATTGAAACATATATTCTCAAATTTAGCTTCATATTAGAAACTGAAATGTGCCATGTTAGACATAATTGTTAATATGCATAAAAATATTTTGGATATTAATATTAATATTTTTACCAGTAGAATGACTCGTGTCAACATTAATTTTAGTAAGTGATTTTTTTTGCAAAACTCGCCATCTGTTTTTGATACTGCACATCGTTAAGTTCAAATTTGTTTACATATAGACATACTTTAGTAATAATATATATCACAGCCCTTAAATAAAAAAATAAGTACATACTGTATTCTATATTATTTTAATTTGTGGCACATCTCAGCTGTTTTGCGGCAATAATAATGTAGATATTACATTTTTCTTATTCATAATCCTGAATTATGAATAGGAAAATTAATTATTATTATAATGTATTATTTTCTAGGCTTATAATTTAATCTAAATTCAAATTTGAAGGGAATTTACATCGTCAAAATGTTTTCAATGTCAAATCAAATGATATATTGTTTTTTCATTTTTTTCTATTTATTTTTACAATATTACTATAGTTTTAAAATTTATCACATCTTAAAAAATTTCCCTTAACAAAAACTAGAAGGATTTATCAAAATTCGAATAATGGCGTAGGAAGAGTTTGAATTCATACATCCGCAAAGAAGAATTGTATATATAAGAATTTTATATATAACATATATGTATATATATATATATATATATATATATATATATATATATATATATATATATGAACACATAAACCTTAAGTTTTGATATTTGTTGTTATGTTGAAAAGTAACATACTAAAGTTATATTAGTTACGATGTAGGTTATAAATATACCTTCTGTGTCAGAAAGTTTAAATCAAAGTCATGTATGTTTTTGCAAGTTTCGAGATATTTTGATCCAGAAGTGTGAGTAAAGAACGAATGAAACATCAGTAGGTTCAATAGCGACTAATTATAGCTTTTATCGCTAACTAGATTTTATCTTTAATAGCTATTTTGTTGAAGTGCTGCTGCAGGCTCAATGCCAGTCCTAATGTAACAGCAATCTCTATAGGTTATTGGGGTCTCAGTAACTTCATTGATAGGCAAATAGCACGCATGCAAAAATCAATTTCTTGTATGGCGTACTATATTGAATTATCTTTATATAAAATGCACAGGGCTGAATTTCCATTTTCTTTTACGTGACGACATAGTTTGCCTGACTTCTTCAGTGGATCGAAGATAGATAGGACGATTACGCAACAATATAACTTTAAATTATAACTTGATGTTTACAGATGATTTTTTAATATATATTATAATTTTTTTATTCTGTGATATATTATATTTATTGCAATTTTTAATTGTTGTTACAGGGTAAACAGGTCCACCACTGATATCTCAAAAATCAGTAAAGTTAAGAATTTTTTAACAACAATATTCGAAAGTATAGCGAAAAAGATGCATATACAGCCATAGCCTTGATTCTTTTGACGTTGATATTGGGAGATAAAAGGCAATGTTTAAAAATCCATAACAAAAGTATTTTCTTGCGTTATTAGTTTTTGTGGCCACTGTTGCTTTTAATATAAATTTATAAGTATACGTTTTTTAGTTGTTTAAGATGTATTGTTACCTGGGTGGAGTAAAAATGACCAACTGAACCTTCATCCTGGCAATGGTGTAAAAACTAAAAAACAGCAAATAAAAAAGTACATTAAGTTAAAAAAATAAATTTTACAAGAGATAAGGTAAATAAATATTTATTCAAACTCTGTTGATGAAAATTTTTGACAAAATACTAGAGCAAGGTTATTTACAGTGTTATCTTTTTAAAAAATGCAATTATAAAATTTATATTTTGCATTGGTTGAATAATGTATCTATTATTTCGTAAAATTGCTGTAAAAATAAAATAAAGATATTGGATCTGCTTGCTCCCTGGTCGTCTCACTTTTCTATGTCTATGGAGTAAAAAAAACAGGTTACAAATTTTTACTATATTATTATTACTTTATTGACATAGTTAGTAATGTTTACTTTCCGGGTCTAATTTAGATTTTTTGAGATTGTTCACTTTTTTTAAAATTCAATCTTTTATCGACGTTTTCTTAAAGAAGAAGTCTGCAGCGATTTCAAAAATTCAAAGCTATTTGATGAAACTCGAAAAGAACTTGTGTTGATTAGTTTTTCGTGATAATCGCCCGAGCCCTTTCTTTAAAATTATTGATCAGTGCAAAACTTTTCGTGCAGGTTTTCGCAAAAAAGCTTTTTAAAAATATTTACATTTATTGGTAAATTGGTAGATACGTAAACTGGTGAACAGGTAAATTGGAGGATATCTAAAATGTTGGACAAGACTGCTAATATGTAGACAGAAAAACAGATTGCCAGGTTAATTGGTAGACATGTATAATGGGATGAAAGGTAAATTGGTTGACATGTGAAATGGTGGATTGAATAACATGTTGATAGGTAAATTAGTAGGCAGGTAAATTGGTAGATAGGTAAACTTGCAGACAGGTCAATCGGTAGACAGGTGAATTGGTGAACGGATAAATTGGTAGACTGATAAACAGGTTGACAGGTATATGGGTAGATATGTAAATTGGTGCACAGGTAAACTGATTGACAGGTAGAGAAGTAGACGGTTATATAGAAAGGTAGGTTGGAAGACATGAAAACTAGTAGACTAGATATAACAAATGTGTATTTTTGTTCAAATTTTTAATTGGAAGTCAAACACGGCGAAACGTGATCGGGTACAGCTAGTTTTTAATAAAACATTGTTTTTGAAACAAACAATTGAAAGTTTTATCGCTGTCTTTAAAAGATGTTTGATTTCTATTCTTATTGATTATTCGTGTATATTGGTGATTTATTTATATAACTTGACTGAAAGCAAAACGCCACTTACACCTTATTTACTATTCTATAGCTAAATATAAAAACTTTATATTATTTGTGCCAGCATTTGCTGGAATCTAGTAAAACCTTTTATCATCTTTGATGCATTCATTCTAATTTTTAACAATTCATAGTCCTTATGCTACATGGATACAAAATTATCAGTAATCACAATTGCCGTAATATTATTAAAATAAAACATATTACATATGACATTTAATCAATCAGAAGAGTTGAACGATTGTCGGCAAGACTCGTTCAGCAAATGACGTCACAGTCCTCTTCTATCTTTATCCACTTATTTTGCGCTCGAATAGCAGTCCATGTAGTATGAGGTCTATGCAAAAAACGCCTCATTTTAATAATTTTTTAGTGTGAATGAAACATATGAATAATAGAACAAATAGTTATTTAGTTTTTAAGTTTTAAACTTCATACTATTTATAAATAGTTTTTCATTTTTTTTTACTTTTTTCGATATTAAGCAGTTAACAACTTTTCTTTACTTGCAAAAATAATATGCTGCAGTAAACCTTTCATAGAACCTTATCAGAACTCTAGTTACTTCTTGCAGTGATAACAGATTTTTCTATTTTTTTTAAGAAACTTTAAAAATTTGGTAGAACTTTGTAGAAGAAAACTCTTAAAGACTTACCTGCTAGTAAATAACTTCGATAGGCATCGTTAGTTTTCTAATACTATCCATTGTTCGAGGACGATACTTGGACTAGGTTTCTCTTCGATTGATCGATCTAACGCTTGATTCATGGGAAAACTACTGAGCAAATCAGAATATTTCTCTACCCTTTTCTCTTCGAATCATATTTATTTATCAAAAACGCCTCATTTTAATAATTTTTTAGTGTGAATGAAACATATGAATAATAGAACAAATAGTTATTTAGTTTTTAAGTTTTAAACTTCATACTATTTATAAATAGTTTTTCATTTTTTTTACTTTTTTCGATATTAAGCAGTTAACAACTTTTCTTTACTTGCAAAAATAATATGCTGCAGTAAACCTTTCATAGAACCTTATCAGAACTCTAGTTACTTCTTGCAGTGATAACAGATTTTCTATTTTTTTTAAGAAACTTTAAAAATTTGGTAGAACTTTGTAGAAGAAAACTCTTAAAGACTTACCTGCTAGTAAATAACTTCGATAGGCATCGTTAGTTTTCTAATACTATCCATTGTTCGAGGACGATACTTGGACTAGGTTTCTCTTCGATTGATCGATCTAACGCTTGATTCATGGGAAAACTACTGAGCAAATCAGAATATTTCTCTACCCTTTTCTCTTCGAATCATATTTATTTATCAAAAACGCCTCATTTTAATAATTTTTTAGTGTGAATGAAACATATGAATAATAGAACAAATAGTTATTTAGTTTTTAAGTTTTAAACTTCATACTATTTATAAATAGTTTTTCATTTTTTTTTACTTTTTTCGATATTAAGCAGTTAACAACTTTTCTTTACTTGCAAAAATAATATGCTGCAGTAAACCTTTCATAGAACCTTATCAGAACTCTAGTTACTTCTTGCAGTGATAACAGATTTTTCTATTTTTTTTAAGAAACTTTAAAAATTTGGTAGAACTTTGTAGAAGAAAACTCTTAAAGACTTACCTGCTAGTAAATAACTTCGATAGGCATCGTTAGTTTTCTAATACTATCCATTGTTCGAGGACGATACTTGGACTAGGTTTCTCTTCGATTGATCGATCTAACGCTTGATTCATGGGAAAACTACTGAGCAAATCAGAATATTTCTCTACCCTTTTCTCTTCGAATCAAATTTATTATTAGCTTTACATCAATTACTGGCCAAACGGTAGGATATCCATTAGGCTAAGTGCCTATTCCTGAAATCCTTCGTCCATTGATCTGCCTGGTTTTCGTCCCTGGAGGTGGTTGACGTTAGAACTTGTTGAAGAATGCACAGACGAGATGTAAGCCACTGGCTCAAAGCCAAATACCACATTAGCATTTATATGAAGCATTTTCGGAATGAGGGGTGGGCGAAAATGCAAATTACTGACAATGTTATTTTACTTTTGTTTGACTTCAAGTTCATTAATGGAGTCGCTTCGATGAGACTAGTATACAATTGTTTAATTGATCTTTTTAAACCCGAGATGTAAGATACATTTCGAATAATAGAAGTCATGCATATTTAGGTAAATGGAATTTTGGATGTTCTTTTATAATTATGCCAACCCACAACGTGTAGAAATAAAATAGACATTTTTTGTTTATTGCTGCCTTGTCAATGGTGTATAGTCTGTATTCATCGGCATACATTTTGTTTACTTGAACATTTAAATAGTTCTCATTTCTCAGAATATATCTATTGACAGTTCAAACTGATATCTTTAGTTTCAAATATTGTTTGTTTCATGATCGTGGTTTTCAATTTAAATTCCTGCCACTGATTGACTCGGAGCTTCCGTTCTCATTCGAACTTGTAATCAATGTTAAAAACTTAGTTGCATTGTTTTTTTTTTCAAACAAGTTTCGGAACTTAGAAATAGATAAATACTGACAGTATTGGATGAATATTTTTTAAATTCCATGAACAAGTTTACGCTTTGGTAGTATATATTTATTTATTTAAAACATAAAATGGTTTAATACTTATAAATTAAAAATATCGCATCGATGTTGTTGATATTTTTATAAGAAGGATGGTATAGTTTTTATTTATTAACTTCCCGAGAAGTTTATTTTTTATAAAAAAAAATTATGTAAATGTTTTATGTTTTTTTGTAATTAACTGTTGAAAAAAAATTTAGACGATTTTTTGGGACTTTTTTGCAATATATATTATGGTCCTATAGAACTTACTGAAATATTACGGCCTTACGACAAAGTAGTTTAATTTAAAAATTCATCAAAGTTTGAGAAAATGAGTAGTTTTTTTTGACGTTTGTTAAAATTAAAATTAGACCATTTACTTAGTATAACGATAGAGTACTTGATCTTAATGAACAACTAAACAATTCAATTATAAAAACTACACGATTCAATTATAAAAAATATTGATTAATGAAAATTTGCTTTTAGAAAATACTCCGAGTTAAACATGTTCGTTCGTTTTCAATTATGTGTAATAAATCCACTCGGAATACTTTTAATGACTTAATTATTTATTTTTTATTGATTGAGTCGATTATTTACATAATTATATCGGGAGTTCATGTAACTTGCCTCTCAAGGCAAAACACGAATACCAACTAAATGTTTTTGGCATTTTCTATTAACTATCTATTTCAAATAGAACAATTAGACGTAAATAGAAATTTTTAGGCTGTTGGCGTCTTATACAATTACTACTCTGGTGCTGATTAGTTTTAGGACTGGTTCAGCCTTTTCGAAGATACGGGGCAAAAAATGTCAAAAATGGTAATTTTAAATTTTACTTGTATTGACAAAATGAAAAAATCATCAAATTTTTGGGAAGACAGGTCTTGCGGTTTCGAAGATCGAGTAAAAAAGTAAAAAAATGCCTGGTCAAATGATCATTAGACAATGCACATCAAATTATCAGATATTTTAAAAATAAGAACTAATTTGTTTACATGTCTTTAGTTCCGTACCAATGCTATCCGTAAGACCGCGACGCGGCGCATACGCGCTTTGATATTTCATCTTCTCGTAGCTATCGCACGCGCGATTTTTTTGACAAAAAGTTCAAAATTTCCAAATAATTCATAAATATAAAAAAACAAATTTTCAAAAAAGCCAAATTTTTCTTAAAAATTTAAAATACTCAAAAATCAATTTTTTCATAGGTTAATTTCTAAATTTGAATTTTTGGTACGGGAAGTTCAGCAATTTGCTTTAAGGCACGATGCCATGCCACCACTAGTTTTATTATTTCAAATAATGTTATGAAATATTAGTCTAGCACAACAGATTTAGCATGTTCTTAAATTATGAACGTCAACGCTTATGGTAGGGGCTTCCATTGGGAATTGGTGGTTTAGAGCTATGAGATTTCAAACAGAAGTTTCAGGTTTGATACCGCTACGGACAGCCTGAAGTCAAGCAGTAGTGACCATGGTTTTACTTAAAAATGTAAATCAAAATATTTTTGCAAGTGAAAATTGAATTTATACCCAGCATTGTTGTATCAATAAAAAATCATCATTATTGTCTGGTAGTCTTTTGTTTATTACTGAATTGATCCTTCAGATTTGTTTACAAAAAAGGAATGACAAAGTGGTTTCTCAAGTACTGTTTTCTTGAAGTCTGTCCCCATTTGATTTGTTAAGCTTAATGGCAGACATTACCATGCTGACCCTTTTAGATTTCTATTGTCCCACTAACAATGCAGCCTTATTCGGCGGACTTCGTTAGAAGAGCCTTTCTTTATTTTGCCCATGTGTAATTAAAACACAATGCGAATTAACAATATGTTTTGTAGATTTAAAGAAATATTTCTAGGGTAAAGCGGCCGCCTAAAGGTCCGCGGGTAAATGGATCCACCACCGATATATCAATAACATTTTTTTTTAAAAACTCAATTTTTTCTTAATTAAAGAATTTTTATCAACAATACTTGAAAGTAAAGGGCACAAATATGTATAACCAGTTCACTTTGATACTTACGACGTTGCTATGATAAGTATACCACGGCAGTTTGGAAATCTTAGAGTATTTCTTTCGTTGTTACTTTCTTTATGTGTGAGCACTATTGTTTAGTTTGCGAGACGTTAATATAATTTTTAAGTATACGTTATTTAATTATTTCATGTTAGATGTATTGTTATTTTTAAATTAAATATCGTTTTTTATAATCTCTATTAAAGTTTACATATGGATGGGGTAAAAAACTGACCATATGAACCCTTGCCACTGTATTTTTTTTTTCATTTCTCAAGATGCAATTACAATCTTTTTTAAAAATACAAAAATCATTTAGTAATTATGAATGACAAGATGTAATGTTAAGGCTAAAAATAGAGTTTACCCAGTGGTCTTTCGTTGTTACTTTCTTTATGTGTGAGCACTATTGTTTAGTTTGCGAGACGTTAATATAATTTTTAAGTATACGTTATTTAATTATTTCATGTTAGATGTATTGTTATTTTTAAATTAAATTATCGTTTTTTTATAATCTCTATTAAAGTTTACATATGGATGGGGTAAAAATGACCATCTGAACCCTTGCCACTGTATTTTTTTTTTCATTCTCAAGATGCAATTACAATCTTTTTTTAAAATACAAAAATCATTTAGTAATTATGAATGACAATATGTAATGTTAAGGCTAAAATAGAGTTTACCCAGTGGTATATCCTTTTTTGTGTTATCCTAGTGATATCCCTTTTTTGCGATAAAAAGTAATTCAAGTTCAATTATAAAGTATTTAAGTAAAAGCAATATGTAGCTATTATTTCGTGAAATCCCTTCAAAAACTCGAATTAAGACACTGGATCTGTTTACCCCGCCTATGGAGAGGGGACAGAAAACCTATTTCTACAACTAGCATTATTTAACTGGGAATTTAACTGAACATAGTTCTATAGTTGTTTGTTTATTACGTGTTATTTGTTGTGATATAGTTCATTTGGTTTAGACAGTATAATTAAAGTCAAATTGGAGCTTTGTGCCCGCCCCTACTCTACATACATACTTAGTAATAATTTTTTTCTTATTACCGATTTTTTTTTCTCTATCTGAAATTGTAGTTAATGTATTCAAGTTAATAATTGTGTGAATTCCTGTGAAGTAAAATTTTTAGGTTGTAAATCCGCACAAATGCAACGGAAGTTCTTCATTCGCTCTCGATGAGATCATTTCTATACGGGTCGATTGAGATTAGTCGTCGTGTATGTGAATAGAGATCTGTCGTTGTATGCGTACCGGCGTCAACGTTGTATGCGTACCGATATCAACGTTGTATGCGTTATCGACAAAGAAATCGGCATATAGGTAAATAAACATTTTAAAGTTACTTCGTAGTACAAAATTGATTTAATGAAAAATGACTGAATCAGAAGCATATTTTACCCTGATCCTTGAAAATAAATAAAAACAAATTAAACATTTGTTTATTGATCAGAAATTATTTCTGATCGTAGTTTCTGTAAATCTTTAAAGTTATTAAAATGAAAAATATTTAGGCAAGACAGATATTACAGCTGTTCAAGGAATGAGAATATATTGCCAGCGAAAAAGTAAAAAAAAATACAAGCAGTTAATTAAAAATATATGTTAATTTTAATTACATGAAGTTTTTCAAACACAATTACATGACGAGTGAAGTTGCGAAAACAATATTTGTTTATGCGTTGTTTAACATAATGCACTGTGTGAACGAATATATATAGAATTTATTAATTAGCAATTACTTCAATTCTCTAATGAACGTTCATTTCTAAATGCTAATTACAATGACAACCGATCATGTCATGTTTGAAGTATGACATTAATTACATCATTATTTTTAAATATTATACATATTTTAAATGTTACTATAAATATATAAGTTATAATTTATCATTATATAAATGTGTATAATGGTTCACACTAATAAATGTGTACATCACGAGTCTTACATATACTAATAAACATTATTCAAAATTGTTATATGAGATATTATATTTACTTAAATGCCTCTTGTACAGTAGCAAATAAGTTTTACTTCAATCGCGTGTGAACCTTACGCGCACTCTTTTTTTGACACTCTTAACAAATTACTTGACCTCTATTTTTATTCAATCAGAGCTCTCGACAACTGAATATCTACTGACTCATTTTATATTTTATATTCTAACCAAAACTTCGTACAACACCTTGTGCCTTGAAAAACGATCGAACACGTTAACTCGGAGTATTTCCTTTGAGCAAATTTTCACAAATCAACAATTTTTGTAATTGAACCAGTTTCTGTAGGACTTTGATAGTTTAGTATGTTCAGTAAGACAAGTACTCTATCGTTATACCAAGTAAATCGTCTAATTTTAATTTTACATACGTCAAAAAAACTACTCATTTTCTCAAACTTTGATGAATTTTTAACTTCCCGTAGGGCAAGTTATAGTAATCGCAAAAAAATCAAAAATGAAAATTTTTATATATCTTTACGTTTCAGAGGTTCTGAACATTTTGGCATACCTTAGAAAAAATGGATGTATGTGTGTTGTGTGTGTGTGTGTGTCTGTATGTATGTATGTATGTATGTATGTATGTATGTAGTATGTGTTGTATGTATGTTGCGGATACAAATTTTCGTCGACGATTTCGGGAACACGGATTAACCGATTTGAATAATTCAAAAAACATTCGATTCGTATTGATAAGGAGACGTGTTGATTAGTTTTTGGCGAAGGCAGGTCTAGCCGTTCCGAAGATACGGGGCAAAAAGTGCCGAAAACCGTAACTCAGTTTTAAGAGAACGGAGCGTCCGATTTGAATAATTCAAAAACATTTCACTTATTGACAAGATGAAGAATCGATAAAATTTTCATGAAGGTAGGTCTAGCGGTTTCGGAGGTATGGAGGAAAAACTAAAAAATGAGCCATTTGGCGGTCAAAAATGATCATTAGACATATGCACATCAAATTATCAGATATTTTATAGAGATTTTAACAATAATTATACATTTTGTTAACATTCCTATGGGTTCCGTACCAATGCTTATGCGTTAGACAGCGACGCGGGGCTCACGCGCTTTATATTTTGTCCCTATGCAGTTAAAGCAGTACGATTGCTTTGAAAAGAAAGTTCAGATCTTCCACAATATGTCAAAATAAAAAAAAAAAAATTTCAAAAAAAAATTTAAATTTTTTTTTTTTTTTTTTAATTTTTTTTTTCAAAAAAAAGTAATTTTTTGTCCAATTTATAGTTTCTCAAAAATCTTATTTTTTCAAAGTAAGTTTTTTTCAAAAATGTTAATCGTTTTTAAAAAAATAATAATTTTTGGTACGGGAAGTTACAGCAATTTGCCTTAAGGCACGATGCCTTAATTGCCTTAAGACAGAATTCCACTTACAGCTAGTAAAATTAAACTACTACTTGTCGTAAGGCCGTAATAATTCAGTAAGTTCTATAAGACCATGATATATATATCGCCAAAAAAAGTTCCATAAAAATCGGCTTAAATTTTTTTTCAACAGTTAATTACAAGAAAACGGCTCGGTAGATTTTCACCTAAAACTAACCAGTATCATTTCCAACTAATATCTTTCGAACAGTTTTTGATTTTTTGAAATCGATTCGGTAGTATGAGTTTAAATGTGGACGGCTTGGCAGATCATCGCACGAAACTGACAAACGATAGTTCACATTCAGATTTATCAAATGGCTTTTAAATTCTTGAAATCGGTTCAGGCGTATTTGAGCAAACGTCGATGAAAGGTCTAATTTTGTCAAATGCAAAAAAAATACTAATTTTTGAAAACTTTGAAGAATTTTTAAAAGTGAACGACTTGTCGTAGGGCCGTATGTATATTTCAGTATGATTTATAAGATTATCGTATCTACCATCAAAAAAATATCTATCGAACAGTTTTCAAAAATTTCAAAATCGATTCAGAATTGCGGGCTAAAACGTGGATGAGAAATTATTCACTTTTCTGCGATTTACAAAGAAACGGCTTGGCTGATCGTCGCGCAAAAGTGATAAAAGCTAGTCCTCATCGAGATACATCGAATGGCTTTTAAATTGAAATCCGTCCAGCCGTTTTTGAGAAAACGTCGATTTACGGCAAAAATATCTGTTCACCTACGCTCACACACACACACACACACGCATACTTTTTCCAAATCTGGTTTCATTCGATTCAGAATGGCTTGAAACGTCGAGAAAACATAAAAATAGAGAATCGGATTTTTTTATAAAAACATAAACTTCTCCTTCGGGAAGTTAATATCTATTATATTTTGTGCAGAAATATTCATTTAAAATCTGACAATCTTTTACGTGGGCGCCTGAAAACTTGAATGATTCCAAGTGTGGGACGATGTGTCGTAATTTACGACCCGAAAAATGTCAACACGCCTACACCCTGCAACGATTTCCCGGCGCGACAGTTCGCTCGTGCGAGTACACGCTAACTAGTCGAAACAAAGGATACGCAGACAGTCAAAGAGTCAAGCTAATTTTTGGGAAAGTTCAGAAAATTTCGCGGAACGTGTGTCACACATTTTAATGATAAAAACTAATATTAGCACCCAAGCCTACCGACGAAGTTTACTGTGTATTTTACTCACCGTGCGTAAATGTTGCGAATATTTTCATTATGGATGTTTGCACGAGTTTTAATAATCTCTTTCCCAAATATGAAAATTGCCCTCGTAACATTTCTGAAATTTACAATTTATAATGGAAACATGAGTTTTATTACATTTAATATCAAAAAACTAACTAGTGGTATAAGGCATCGTGCTTTAAGGCAAATTGCTGGAACTTCGCGTACCGTAACGAAGTATTCGAGGAATATTAAATGTTTTTAAATAAATTATTATAAATATTATAACATTGTCTAATATTTATAAGAATTATATAAACTGAATTGCAAAGTTGAAATTATTTGTTTAAAATATATTAGAACTATAGTCAGAATTTATTTTAAAAACTGAATTATTTTCGATGTACAAAAAAATAAATTGAAAAAATAAAATTTAAATATTTTTTTTTCAAAAGCAATTGTTTTATCAACACAAGCTGAAAGATTTTTCACTAACAACCACTGAATTATTACTTTGAATTATTATTATTAAGAACACAATTTAAGTTCCAATTTATCCTATTTAACATCTTATCCTATACTTTTTAATATTCTATTTAATGTCCTTACATTTATGGTCTTAGCATGTTCTATATGCATATTGAAAACTGTAGTTTTTTTATCAGTATAAGAAATTCAGAAAGAATAAATATAGTATCTACGGTAAAACAACAATATAACCTTTGTTATTTCCAACCAATATAATTGCTTTAATAATTTATATAATATACTAGCAAACCCGACGAACTCCGTTTCGCAACCAGATGGTTTCGTGAGAAAAATGTAGAAATTTTTTGTTTGTTTTATATTTGAAAAGGAAAAATTTGATTTTATTATACAACAGTAATGAATTTATTTCGATTACAAAAGTGAAGTGTTTTTTAGTTGAACTTCTTTAAGTAAATGAAAGTGAATCCGCAAATTATCCGTTTCATTGAAGTGCTCTTTGGTAAACCACATTGTTTTGTTTTTTGGTCTGACGTTAACACAAACAAAGCGGATGGTTTTCCAACTCGTGAACAGGCAACGTATAACTGCCCATGTGAAAAACAATGATTTTCTAAATAATCTATTTGAAATTTATCCCGCAAACACTAAGCGATTGGCATTGCGACTTGTTAATTGTCATTGCGAACGCAAGGCGAACTGGAAATTGCAATCGTTTGAAGTCAAACGGAAGACCAGTCAGAATCAGTGGTATGTCACCAAATCGCCAGCAATTTTTGATTGAATGGTGAAATTCAGTGCGTGTACATTATTATTCTTTGCGGCAAGAATTGCTCGTTGACTTAACCAGGCATAATTCTGATAATTCTCACTAATGTCATTACTCAAAATTTTAATTACAGTACGTGAAGTTCCAGCAATTTGCATTAGGGCATGATGCCATGGACCATTAATTTTCTTAGCTATAAATCTTGCGGAGCCCGAGACCTTTCCAAAGAATTCAAAATTGTCGAAATCGGTTCGTGCGTTCTGGAGTTAAATCGTCAGGAAGGAAAACCTGACTTATTTTTATATTTATATAATATATAATAGTCTATAATTTTTATATTCGCGCACCCTATATTAGTTGCTTTTTGGCAATTACAATTTCTAAATTACATTTTTCTTACTAATATTTGATTTGTTAAATCTAGTTCATATGGTACTGTTCAATCTAAGATCATGATAAAACAAAGGAATTTTTGACACATGAAATAAAATTCTAAATCATAATTAGAATTCAGAAATATTTTTTGTATTCAAAGAATTTAGTAAAGTAAAGCAAAATACAACATGCATAAGTTTAAAAAAATAATATATATGCAATTTTGGACGTATTATGTTATTTATTAAATTAAATTATATATTTTATACTACCAAACATATATTGTATCTTATATTGTTCTAATTTCTGGCACATTTCAGCTGGTTTTCGGCAATAATATCATGAATATGGATATTATGTACTAATATTATCTAGGCTCACTTAAACTAAATTCAAATTTCAAGTGAATTGACATTTTTGGCAAATGACAGTTCTCATGTATCAAAATGTTTTCAATGTCAAACAATGGTATGTTGTTTTTTGCATTTTTTCCATTTAGTTCTACAATATTACTATATTTTTATAATCACATACATCTTAAAAAATTCCCTTAACAAACTTCAGAAAGATTTATCAAAATCCGAGTCATCATTTAGGAGGAGTATATATACATACAACATTACAGAAGAATATCTAATATATGAATGAATGTGTTTCATATCCAACAAGATACTAAAATATATTATATACGAATATCACTTTTTAATACATTTTTGAAATATAAAATTATATAAATGTTTGAATTATATTTCTTTCAAATCAAGTACTCTTTACATGTTTCCAATTTCAATCAAAGCAGCAAGTACACAAAGATTAAATTTCAATTTATTTTACAAAATTACATTTCGTCGTCGATGCTTCAAATTGGCGAGTTCAAAGCATCGTAATTCAATGTTTCTATTTGATTAATTTGGCAAATCTAATTCTGTGTATTTTATTTATAACCTGACAAGATTGATTAGTGTTCCTCAATACCTTAGGGTTTTGGATCTGAAGGGTCGGGAAGAGAAAGGTTACTGTTTTGCTAACAATGTGCCTATACTGAGAGTGATGTGGGTCAAGTGTGCGCACTAGTTTTTATTCTTTGCTCGAATCGTTATGTACGTGTTCGAGCCTTTTTTCACTTTAAAGGTTATGCCAACAACTGACAGCGTATCATTTAAACTTATTTCAGCTTTCAAATAGTTAAAATATCTAATAAACTAGTGGTATCTGGTCTTAAACCTAAGTTCTGTAACTTTTACTTTTATTATAAACATATAAATTTTTTCAATTCCTCGTCAAAATTCGAAAATTCTGAAAAAGGTAAATCTTATGTCTTTAATTTGAATTTTGAAAATTCTTGAATATGTTTGTATGAAATTCAAACGTAGTAAAAATATAAAAACTTTGATTTTACTTAATATGGTATTTTCGAAAATTAATGGACTTAATTTCAATACGAACCGAATGTTTTCCATCTCTCAACTCTCTTTCCAAAACTTGGCTTTTCTATTTCTATACCTACATCCTACTGTGTACAAGTATGAGTTAAATTTTATTTCAAACTTCATCTCTTCTCCTAAATCTAATTTAAATTCTTCTGCTAAATTTTTGGGGTCCAACAGTTTTTGAGATGCAGAAAATAAGTTAAAAAAAAACGCTATTTTGTGTTCAAACCATCGCGCATGGAAAACTAATTGTCAGATATTTTACAGAAATTTTATTATTGAGTACCAACATTTTATATCTTTAACTACCCGTAGGGTAATTAACTTCCCGTAGAGTAAGTTCTAGTAATCGCAAAAAATCGAAAATAATTTTTTTATATATCTTTACGTTTCAAATGTTTCTGAACATTTTGGCATACCTTAAAAAAATGGATGTATTTGTGTGTGTATGTATGTGTGTGCGGATACAAATTTTTGTCGACGATTTCGAGAACACAATTCAACCGATTTGAATGATTCAAAAATATTTGATTCCTATTGATAAGGAAACGTGCTGATTAGTTTTTGGCACAGGCAGGTTCAGCCGTTTCAAAGATACAAGGCAAAAAGTGCCAGAAATGGTACTTTCGTTTTTGATAGAACGAGCGTCCAATTTTATTGATTCAAAAAAATTTGACTTGTATTGACAAAATGAACAATTTGTGCAATTTTTGGATAGGCAGGTCCAGTTTGTCCGGAGATCCACTAAAAAATGTGAAACATTGCACCATTTCGTGGTCAAAAATGATCATTAGACACATGCACATTATATCATCAGATATTTTATAGAGATTATAATAATAAGTACAAATTTTGTGTACATTTCTATGGGTTTCATACCAATGTTTACACGTTAGACTATGACGCGGCGCTCACGTGCTTTGATATTTCTACTTTAAAAAAAAACATCTAAGCAGCGTAATTGCTTTTAAAAATTTTCACAAAACATCAGAAAATAAAAAAAAATAAAATTTTTCAAAGAAGTCAATTTTTTCCAAAAATTTCAAAATTCTCAAAAATCTAATTATTTTAAGGATTTGAAAATAAGTTTTTTCCGAAATTTTAGTGTTTGGTACGGGAAATTCCAGCAATTTCCCTTGAGGCACAATGCCATGCACCACTAGTTAAAGTTCTTTATATGGTTTAAACAAATGTCATCTACAGGATGAACTGACTTAAATTATTCAAAAAACATTCGGTTTATACTGGCCACAAGACACATACTATTAACTATTTGGCGAATGGTAGGTTTTATCATACGTTTGCAATGCAACTATTCCGATGCTTTTTCCACTTTTCAAAATATTTTTCATAATTGTCTTCCGGATTTGCTATTAGCTCTTTCTTTATTTTGGCTCTTATGTCATGAATCGAGCCAAAACGATGTCACACGATCACACGATTACAGGAAAAAGTCACACGATGCTAAAACAGGCGAAATACGGTGGTAGCAAAGATATTGGATGAATTTTTTGAAAAATCGTCATAAAGGAAGAACGATAGGTAAGCGGTTAAGAGCGACGGGACTTGTTTCAGAGATCCCGGGTTCGATACCCACTTCGAGCAGCCTGTTGTCAGGCAACATTGACAACGATTTTTACTTGGAAATATAGATAGCAATATGTTTCCAAGTGAAAATAGCCCTCACTCGGCATTGTTGCACCATACTTGCCCTATTACAGAGATTGTAATAAAAAATTTATCATACAGAGATGTGACAACTGTTTGGGTTGCCATCTGCAATAAAACAAACGTAGTTTGTAAGATATTAATCACAACAGCTCATAGAACCCATAAGTTCTGATCGCTGTTCAAATAAAATTATATATATAAAAAAATCGTAGTGCAAAAACGATTTACAAAATTGTGTTGACTGATTCATGGTAAATTCCAACAATAACAGCAAGCTTTATAGTAGTCGGATTTTGAGGCACCAATATTTTGATTTTGTTGACGTATAGCACATCAGTAGTTGTTCTTGGTCGCCTTTGATGTGGTTCGTCTTCAACGCGCTCTCGACCTGCTTTGAACAATTTGTGCCAATAAAAAAAAAGAGTGCGCGTAAGGATCACACGCGATTGAAGTAAAACTTTTAATATTGTATGAGTAGGCAATTAAGATAAAAATAAAAAAAACATCATATTTGAATTTTAAAAATCATTTATTAATAATCACATAACATCAATAACACAGTTTAAAACAACATCGATAGATTAATTGCTATCATATTTCATATATGATAGGTTTGTGATAACTAAAATGAGAGACATAAATTTTGCTTTGTAAACTATGTACATTTCTGGAAAACTGCATCAATAGTCGTGCCATATCTTGTGGTTGAATCAAATGGAGAATTATTCATTGTTAAATTAAATTTATTATTTAAAAAATCAATTAATGGTTGAGATTCTTCTGAACGAAAATTGACATTGAAATCTCCAGCAAGAATTAATGGTATCTCGTTGTGATTAGTGTTTAAAAGTTTTGCACCCTCATAAGAAAAATGAAGTAACTGCTGATGAAGAAATTTAATAATATTTGATATGTTTTTATTGGGAGAAATGTAAAGGACGACTATAATTAATGTTTGATTCTGTGTGTGTAATATCACCTACTTGTGTAATTTCATTAGGAATATCCAGTAATATCGTTGGCGCAAGAAACTGCATAGGAGACGCATTATGAAGAGTATCTGAACATGAATGATAGACATTAGACAGCTACACCACCTGCTCTTGAGTTTGATCGTTTGTATTGAGTAACGCAGTAATAGTTCTGAATATCAATTCGTTCTTCATTATTAATCCAAGTTTCCGAAAATAACAAAAACGTACAACGTTGTAGCACTTTATCTTGCAGATCAGGCCAATGAGCTCGTAAACTTTGGCAGTTAAAGGAAAACAATGAAATGCCGTTCAAACTTATTATCTCACTCAATTTTTCTTCTTGTGTTATTAATCTACAAGTTGAAAGTCTTTGGAATTCAGTTTTTAAGTTCATTAATTCTGCTGGCCGTTTTCTTCCATGATAAAATTTTTTGAAATGATGAACAATCCATTAATGCTGGTAACTCGTGATAATGCAACATATAGAAGCTGCTGATTATGTGTTTTATTGTATTCATATACAATTTTATCAAAAGTACCACCTTGTGATTTGTGTATTGTGAGTGCACAAGCAGACACTAAAGGAAAATGATTTCTTTTGACAAATATGATTTTATTTCTATTCATTGGAATAGATGAAGATCTCCTGAGAATCGGCACAGCTGTCCTACTGATATTAAGAGTTTGAATATGATGTGAAGCTTTCTTCCTAATTTTGTTACTTATCTTACCAGGAAATTCAAACCATAAACGTAGAAGTTCATCATTATCGCCACGTTCTATGTACACTAATTTTCCTACACAACCATTAGCTAAGCCATCACTTACATCACTATTAGTTGTTATTATGTAAAATTTATTCAGAACTAAAATTATTTCATACGGCAAAGCCCCGGTATCAATAACCGATTTTTTTTAAACTGCTGACGAATGTATGATTGTTGATCTGTCGCATGGCAACCTACATAAATATCCGTGGCAGTAGATATTATTTTGTCTTCAACGAGATTCAATATAAATTTATTATATTCCATGGCACATTTATTCTCTAAGAAAATGTCTTATTCCATGAGGACATAATACAGCAACCTCTTCTTTTGTAAAAAAAACGTGATTCAATTAATGCAAGTTCATATAGGGTTTAGCGCTCGACTTACGCATGACATGACGGGAGTGGATACTCGCGACATCAGCGCTTACGGCGTCGTAGTGTTCAACTACACGTTGGCGTTTTCGTTGCATTTGTACGGATTTACACCCGTGTAGCCTAAAGAAATTTTTACACCCATATCGCGCCTAAAGAAGTTTTACTTCAAAAACACTTGCTCTTGACATTGACTTTTTACCAGAGGCCTTCTGCAACACATTCTGAACGTTTAGGCGGCTAATATATCATTTTACAAATAAAATTTGATGCTATTTCTTGTTTGAATAATTTCAGGCATTATAAAAATCGAAGAAACAAATTTTTTGTTTGCAAACAGAAACGTAACAACTACATCAATGAACCAATTGACTTAAAATTTTATGCTGATATTATAAAATAAATACATTTGCCCGAATAGATAAACCTGGAAAGTTTAAATTGAAAAGTCTTACTCATATTTGTACACTTTTCTAACTTCTCGAAGGAGATGTTTATGTTCTCATAAAAAAATCCGATTCGCTAATTTTATGTTTTCTCGGCGTTTCAAGCCATTCTGAATCGAATGAGACCAAATTTGGAAAAAGTATGTGCGTGTGTATGTGTATGTGTATGTGAACAGGTTTTTTGCCGTAAATCGACGTTTTCACGAAAACGGCTGGACCGATTTCAAAAATTTAAAAGTCATTCGATATATCTCGATGAAGACTATCGTTTGTCAGTTTTGTGCGACGATCGGCCGAGACGTTTCTTTGTCATTTGGAAAAAAGTGTTAAACTTTTCATCCACATTTAAGCTCATACTACCGAATCGATTTTAAAAAATCAAAAACTGTTCGAAAGATATTAGTTGGGAATGATACTTATTAAATTTAGGTGAAAATCTACCGAGCGTTTCCTTGTAATTACCTGCTGAAAAAAAAAATTAAGCCGATTTTTATGGAATTTTTTTAGCCAAGTAGACAAGTAGTTTAATTTAAAAAATTCATCAAAGTTTGAGAAAATGAGTAGTTTTTTGACATTTGTTAAAATTAAAATTAGACGATTTACTTGGTATAACGATGGAGTTCTTGGTCTTAATGAACATACTGAACCATTAAAGTCCTATGGAAACAGGTTCAATTTGCTTTTAAAAAATACTACGTGTTAACGTGTTTGTTCGTTTTCAATTATGTATAATAAATCCACTCGAAATACTTCTAATCACTCATAAATTAATATATTTTTTATTGATTAAGTAGATTATTTACACATATCGGTAAGTTCATGTAACTTGCCTCAAGGCTAAATATTATACTAATACCAACTAGTTAAGGTATGCTACTATTATCCGATTTTTTTTTATTTCAATTTAATTTTTTAATTATTCATTTAATTTATATTTTGGGATATTAACACTAAACCTACCGACAATCTTGTACTTACCGCGTGCGGTCAAATTGACCTACAATTAAAAAGTGATCTATTTTATTATTCAATTTTGATTATGATTGATTCATTGTTTAATGTATATAAAATAAAGAAATTTTCATAAAGTTTTATCTAAATTTATTCTTATATAATTTCTAAAATAAATTATAAAAAAATAAGAATGCCATATGCATAAATTACATACTTTATTCGGCTTTTTCACATTGTTCACCAATTATTTTAGTATGAAATGTACATTTGAAGCAAATATATTTGTAACTTTCACAAAAAAAAAAAAAATGACAATTTTTTCATCCACACAAAGTCCAACTTATGGACAGTGTTGATAAAAACTTGAAATAATTAAATCACAAATTCGTGCCTAAAAATGGTTTTACTCGTCATCTCTCTATACACAATTTACGCATTTATCCAGCTAGGATTAAAATGTTGAACTATATCCAAATTTGCCACCTACAAATTTTCGACTTCTTATTACATTTTTTAGCCATTGGATCTGCCACATTTTCACCAAACAATGTACTAATACAAAATCTAATAGTTTTCGCTACATTTTTGCTGTTTTCTCTTATTTCTATTGAATATTTATTTTAGCTTGGGATAAGCAACTATTTGGTTTTCTTTTAAACATTGTGAGAGTAATGAAATAGGATTTACACCAATTACTTCATAACTGTAAAATAATTCATCAGTTTTAGAACTACGAACTCAATTAATCAATCAATTAATTAATTAATAAATCTCTTTACCTGCCATTTACGAAATAGGAAAACATTTTTATATATTTACTAATGCCTTCACACTTCGACCAGAACTTTATTCTGAATGCATCTACTTCATTTGGTATATTTTGTATAAATCTCTACCTACATTTTGTCGAAAACAACTCCCCATATAAAATTATTTTCCACCGGTCAAACTGATCGACCGTGATAGTTTGAACACATAATATTTTTTATTCAGAAAATAGAAAAATAACTAAGATCAAAGGGGAAAGAAAATATCATTAGTATATTTTAAGAATTGTCATATAGTTAGATAATGGTATTTTAACGTTTAAAAATGTCCAAGTTCTACACAATGTTTAAAACGGTCATTTTGACCGTCGTTGGTAGGTTTAGTATTAATTATAATTCACATCTATACAGATACCACAAATTGCTAAATTTTGCAGTGGAGTTACATTGCATTGTACAAGTTAGCATTTTGTGGTATCTGTATAAATGTGAATTATTATCTATATCTGATACTTTTTTGTATACAATCATATTGTAAATAAATTTAAATAAAGTTTCGAGCATGCAACGTAACTCTTTTAAAAAAAATATAATTTTGTCTAAGAAATATATGGTTCTTACCGGCATAAACATGAGATGATAAAAAATCTGTGTTTACATAATCCTCGTGCGTTCAAGATGATTGAGTACACATGACTTTGCCGATGATCATGTCCTTGTTTATTGGGTTTCAATTTCATCTTCTCGAATTTCTTTAGTTCCAACTAAAAGCTTAATGTGATTATTATTCATACATTATCAAAGACAGTGACGAGGAGTATGCTGCGAAAGCGTTAAAAATCAATAGTTGCGACCAACGGCCTAAATTAGAATTAGATAAAGAGATTATCAAATGTGGGGCGACAAGAAACTAACTTTAGGCTGAATTTTTTAAATTTTACTATTTTATTTCAGTAATAGAGACTGACGAAATAACAAAATTACATGTTTGCAATTATTGTATATAATATATACACAATTAAAGATCTATTTACTCAATAAATCGATCTCAATTTTCTTAAGGTTTTGCAACGTTCTCCCTTCGACCTTAGAATATCTAATAATATTTTATCGTATACATTAATTAATTTTTGTATATGATTTATGTTTAGGTTTTTATTGATTATATTTAATTATAAAATATAGGTCGACTTTACCTTGTTTTTAATATATACGTGCATAATTAAGCATATATATTAATATAAGCATTCTATAATATTTTTTTATATACTTGTAAGATTTTTTTCATATAATTTTTAAGCATGATTTTACTGGTTTTGTACAATTTCATAATTTAGGATCCAAGAAGTTTTTTTCAACATATTACACACTAAACCTTTAATTATCATATACCTTTATAATTATTTTTTCTATTTTCCGAAAAAATAGAAGTTATGTGTGCTAACTACCGCGGTTGGTAAATTTGAACGGTGGAAAATAATGTTATTTGGGGAGTTGTTTCCGTCGAAATATAGATGCAGATTTAAATGAGCTAAATATACCAAATGAACCATACAAATTTAGAATAAAGTTCTGGATGGTGTGTGAAGTCAATAGTAAATACACAATAATATACCAGAATGGCTTAGAAATGTAACATGAAGTCGAAGATTTGTAGGTGGCAACTTTAAGTATTTTTCAACATTTTTAACATAACTGGATAAATGCGTAAATTTTGTGTAAAGAGAGACGACGAGTAAAAGCATTTTTAGGCGCGAATTTTTGTTTTGGTTAATTTTTTAACGCGGCTATGCATATTCAAAATCTGAGGAAAATTAAGTTTTTGTCAACACTGTCTATAAATTTGGCTTTGTGTGGTACTTGTGAAATAAAATTTTGTGAGTTACGAAACAACATATTTGCGTCAAATTTACATTTAAGACTAAAATAATTGGTTAACTATGTGGGAAAGCCGAAAAAAATTAAATTATATATGCATAAGGCATTCTGTGAAAATATATATATATATATATATATATATATATATATATATATATTGGTTTTGCACAACAATCACAGCTAAGCGTTTTATAAGCTGTTGTGATGATTCTTTTTAACAACTACGTGATTTTTTAGAAAGCAACCCCATGTTTGTCATTTTTTTAATATGTTTTAACTTATTGCAGCAATGTCGAGAAAGGGCATTTTAACTTGAAATATATTTATTATTTTGATGTATATTTTTATGTCAAGAAGGACATTACTAACATTACTTGATAACAGGTTGTACGAAACGCAAATTCAAACCATGGACTCTATATTTATACAAGTAACTTTATTTTAACAAAGCAATGAGAATATATACAATAAATCATTGTTTCTACATAAATTATGTATTCAATTTGTAAACAATATAATTTTCATTTCTTTATTTAAATTAAATGTTTTTTTTTAGAAAAAGTACAAAAAATATAAATTTAAATCGATCATCAGAGTATAAGATCTGCGAAAGCGCCCATGCGCATAAAAAAGGCATGATAGTGTCACCTTTTGGACTATGGGCACGATGATATATGGCTCAGAACATATAACTTTTTCTCTTTCAGAAACTTTCATGATTATATCTTCATATCTAATTATTTTTTCGTGGAAATTTTAATAATTCTTAAGTAGATGGCAATCGCTTTGAATTATGGATATCATAACTAAATGCTTTTACGCTATTTACTAATGCTATTGTTCAACTTGGATTTATGTTATGTTTAAACTGTATATGTTAGTGGACTGTAAACACTGATTTTGTATTATAATTTGTATATTGTATTTCGGTATAAAATGGTTTATATTTTTAACTACCTAAATAAGTTTGTTTATGGCCTTCGACTTATTACTTTTCGTCGAAAAGGTGTGGCTTCAAAAATTGTATTTCTATTTGATAAAACTCATACAAAGAAATGGGTTTAGGCCCAGAAACAGGCTCAGCCGTTTTTTCATAATTAACAGAAAAGTTGAAACAAATTTGTCTACGTTTTAGCCAATGGCCAGTTCTATAGGACTAACATAAAGGTGCAAAATTTTTTGTACACGATTTTGCAAAATAATCTTGAACCAATTATTATTAAAAATAATTCAAAAGATATCAGTTGGCAATTGTAGGGTATTACATCAAGTTTCAACTAATGGTTTTTAAATTTAGGAAAACGTCAACGAAAGGTCTAATTTCGGATCATATGCACGCACAAGCTTTTCCTAAATTTGGTTACAAACGATTCACAATGACTTGAAACGTCGAAAAAATATAAAATTAGCAAGGCGGTTTTTCTGACGAAAACATAGAGTAGAGCGGGGCACAAAGGTCCAATTTGACTTTCAGTCAGTATACTGTCTAAACCGAATGAACTACATCACAACACATACACGTATCAAACAATCAACTACCAATCAAATTCTCAGTTAATTCTTAATTATTAAATGTATTTTTAACTTCCCGTAGGGTAAGTTATAGTAATCGAAAATGAAAATTTTTATTTAACTTTACGTTTCAAAACCTTTTGAACATTTTGACATTAAGAAAAAATTAAGAAAAAATTTTGAAATTTTTCATTTTCAAAAAATCTATATTTTGAAAAATTTCAAAAAATATCAAATTATCAAATAATCAAAATAAAAAACGATTTCTCACAGAAATTTGAGAATTTTCAAGAAAATCGAATATTTTCAAAAACTTCCAAATTCTCAAAAAATTAAAAAAAGCTTTTTTTTAATTCCAAAAAAATTCAAACTTCTAAACAAATTTCAAAATTTAACAAAAAATTCTAAATTATCAAAAAATCAAATTTAAAAAAAAAGAAGAAAATAAACATTCACAAAGTTGTTTGTAGAATACGCTCATAATAAGCTTTTATAAGTTTACAGTATGTATTTATAATACATTAATCTATTTGAAATTATTCAAAACAATTATTGATTATTTTCATTTTTCGAATGTTTAATTACGGTACGGGAAGTTCCAGCAATTTTTAGTTTTTAATTTTAAAGAGATTTTACTATATAACAGCTACATTACTCAACCAGGACATAAATTTCATACGTACATTTTTACAGAAATAACTCTCTATATTATCAAAAAATCAAATTTAAAAAAAAAGAACAAAATAAACATTCACAAAGTTGTTTGTAGAATACGCTCATAATAAGCTTTTATAAGTTTACAGTATGTATTTATAATACATTAATCTATTTGAAATTATTCAAAACAATTATTGATTATTTTCATTTTTCGAATGTTTAATTACGGTACGGGAAGTTCCAGCAATTTTTAGTTTTTAATTTTAAAGAGATTTTACTATATAACAGCTATATTACTCAACCAGGACATAAATTTCATACGTACATTTTTACAGAAATAACTCTGTATATAACCTTGATCTGGTTTTGCGTTTTATACAGGTTATATAAAAATTGTTGTTTTTTACATAAAATTAATAAAACATCTTATAAAAATCAAATAACGTATACATAAAAATTATATTAAGGTCTCTAAAACTAAACAACAGTGCTCACAACCAAAAAAACTAACAATAGAAAAAAATACTTTTGTTATGGATTTTCAAACATTGCCATTTATCTCCTGACAGCAACGTCGTAAGATTCAAAGTAATGTCTGGCTATACATTTTTTGTCTTCTACTTTCAAATATTGTTGTTAAAAAAATACCAAATTTACTTGTTTTTGAGGTTTTAGTGGTGGACCTTTTTACCCGTAGACCATTATACCCCACTTTACCCTAACCTTCTACTACGGAAGTTGAAAGAAATGTTTAGGTTTCTATTCCCAAATTCAACTGAAATCCTGTTAGCCGCCTTCTCTAGTCTTTCGAAATTATCAAAGTTCCATACCAAGAATATAATTTAATTACCCAGAATGCTTAATCTTGTTTTGTTCGGATGATTCTTAACATTACAAATCGTGAACAACAGGGACAATATTGTCTACTACATTTTCTGATTAAATCTTTTCTCTAAGACTGAAATTCAATTTGCCTGCAATTCTTTAGGATCTAAAAATTAGTATCTTGTGTTCACTAATTGCTGTTTAAAACTCAGTTAGCCACTAACGACGCTCTAAGGAAAATAAGCAATTTAGCATTAAGGCTTTCTTTAGTGCTACGCAGAAGCGTTTTGTACTTTTAAAGTCGCTAAATTACTAATTATTATTTAGCTGGCTTAATTTATTCGCTAAATAATTATTTATCAAGTGATTTATTATTATAAGTAGGGTTCTTTGCCTAATTAACTAATAATAACACATAGTTTTGACATTATAATAACTGTGGTTAAATATTAAACGTAGTTCTAAAAATAATAAAAAAGATTAACATGCTATATTTATTAATATTTTTAAATTGAGATCCATATTCAACATAACTATAATAACGTGTTATTTGTTGTAATTTGCGATTTTTGCATTTGTTTATCTAGAGATATACTATTATAATTTTTAACTTCCCGTAGGGTAAGATATTATAATCGTCCAAAAATCAGAAATGACAATTTTCGCATATCTTTAAGTTTCAGAGGTTTCTGAACATTTTGGCATACCTTAGAAAACATGGATGTTGGATGTGTGCGTATGTATGGATACAAATTTTTGTTCACGTTTTCGGGAGCACGTAGCAACGCATTTAAAACATTCAAAAAGCAATCTATTCTTATTGACAGGGATTAGTTTTTGGCTAAAGTTGGCCCAGCCGTTTCGGAGATACGAAACAAAGAGTGCCTAAAATGGAGATTAGGTTTGGAGAAATGGAGAACAGAGCATCCGATTTTAATGATTCAAAAAACATTTGATTCGTAATGATGGAAGGACGTGGTGATTAGCTTTCGGCAAAGAAAGGCCCAGCCGTTTCAGAGATAAGGAGCTAAAAGTAAAAAAATTGCAATTTTTAAGAGAACAAAACTTCCGACTTGAATGATTCAAAAATCATTTTGCTTATAAAGAAACATGTAGTTTAGGAAGGCAAAAAAAGTATTTGTTTTAAATAAATAATTATTCTCATTTATTTATTAAATATCAAAAATAATTCCGATTTAAATTTCAATTCTAGCTAAAATTCTAAAAGTCTCTTATATACTTTAAATAAAAAAAAACTTTGCAATTCATTTTATATAATTCTTAGAAAGATGAGATAAGTTCCTTCATTTTAATTCCGCTTGATCCCGTTTTCTTTATTTTCTCTTTATGTAAAAATATTTAAACGTCGTCGTGGCCCAATTCATAAGCTCTTATATTTTGTCTATAAAATACGAATAATGGAAGTTACAGTATTTATAATAATATGTTTTAAATTATTTAATATTTCTCGAATATTTCATTATGGTACAGGAAGTTCCAGCAATTTTCCTTGAAGCACGATGCCATTCACCACTAGTTAATTTTGATTTAGCAAAATTTATAAAATTTGAAAATTTTGTGTATGCAAAATGTCTGTCTCTAAGAAACATTGATTATATTCTATAAATAAAAAAAATTGAACATTCCAAATCTAAAATTTAAATTCACATAGTTTCAAAAGTTTTTTTTTATTGACTTGTAAACAAGATCCTTATCCATTTGCATATAATTATTATTCAATACTTATAATTTTATGTTATTAGATTTAATAAAAGTATACAGGATACCATATTTTTCAACAAAAAAACGTCTTGAAAAATTGAAATTTGTTTTGTTTATAAGTAAATAAATATATATTGTGTATATATATATATATATATATATAAGAAAATTTTCTTATATATATAAGAAAAATAGTACAGTTTCAATTATATGTTCTGAATAAATCACGTATTTTCAAAAATATAAAATTATACAGTTTTAAAAACAAAAATGATCTATAGTTCTCGAAATCTATAGTTTTCGGGTTTATTCAGAAAAAGAATAGAATATATGGTTTGAAGTAAATTTTATACTCAATAAAATTGATTGATAAAATAATCGACAGTACAAAATTCAGTCAGGAATTTTAGAAAGAAAATCTATAAAATTTCATATTTATAAAATTTCAGTGAAAATTTTCAACTTGTAAAAATTTAAAATTTTCACAATTTTAGCATTCAAAAAGTCGAAATCCAAATAATTAGACAGTGAGTACAATCAAAATTAAAAAAAAATTAAAATCTAAAATTACAATCGTTGGTAAATTTTATTCTAGGAAAATTGCGTTTCTAGTAAATTCGATGATTACAAAAATAAAAATCTGTTCACACACACATACTTTTTCCAAATTTGGTCTCAATAGATTCAGAATGGCTTGAAACGCCGAGAAAACATAAAATTAGCGAATCTGATTTTTTATGAAAACATAAACTTATCCTTTGGGAAGTTAAATATTGAAGAAATTCCATATGTAGGAAATTCGATATATACGAAATTTAATATTTACAAAATTTTAGATTTAGTCTATACCTCATAGTAAAACTAAAAATTTTATCAAAAATTAAATATAGAAAATTGATAAAATTTCTCTACTTCTGATACATATTACTACACGTCACATATTATTTATAAAAAAATCGTAACATTTGTTTATAAATCAAAAATTTACAGCATTTCCCCAATAGCAGATGACGAATAGTTCCTCATATTCAGTTTTATAATAATATTTATATTTATTTAATCAGTTCGTCTGTCTATTTCTGTACGATTTTGAAGGTTGTAAGAAATGCGCAAACGGATAGACGAACTTCCTACAACAACATTATATTTTTTATGAACCAATGTGCAAAATTTATTAAAAATCATATTTGTGTAACCTTGAAAGATTCCTATTTTCAAACCTGCGAGAATCGTGTTTGAAATTGATTAAAACACCTCATATCTTTGCGCAATCGCAATTCGTTCACGAGTCATTCAAAGCAGATTGAGTGATTTTTCAGAAGAAAAATACTTTTAAAGCATTTCATTATTATTTGCAGCAAATGTTAACGTTATCGTAATAATATGCTTTATTTAACAGTCATTCTAATGCAATTTTCAAGTAAGATTTTTGCGATAACTGCGGCAAATTGCAACAGCAAAATCGATTCAACTGCCATTACCTTTCCATGCTAACAATGGGTGAAAAAATAGGAAGACGCGAATCTATATCGTTAGAAGAAGGTTTTGTGAAAATTTTAATTTATTTCAATAAAAACAAGTCAATAAACTAATGACAAAAATACATATTATTAATTTTGGAACATTTAGAATTCAATGCATTATTGTTCCAAATAAAAAAAAGGGTGTAATTGGCATCTTGCCCCAAGGAAAGTTGATAAAACTTCTCTATTTTTAGCTAATTTAGATTTAGCAACTTTAAAATTATGACGATACATATTCTATTATTATTATTCGATCCCCTATTATCTTCCCGTAGAGTAAGTTATAGTAATCGCAAAAAACGAAAATGAAAAATTTTATTTTTCTTTACATTTTAAAGGTTTCTGAACATTTTGGTATATCTTAGAAAAAATGGATGTGTGTAGGTGTATATGTGTGTATGTGTGCAGGTGTGTGTGGGGATACAATTTTTTGTCGACAATTTTGAGAACACGGATCAACCGATTTGAATAATTCAAAATTCAAAATTGGTTCGTATTGATAATAAGGTGTGCTCATTTGTTTTTGGCTAAGGCAGGTCCAGCGGTTTCAAAGATACGAGGCAAACAAGTGTCAAGAATGGTAATTGAGTTTTTGAAATATTGGAGCGTCCGATTTGAATGATTCAAAACATTTTATTTGTTTTAAATTGGTACAGATATGATTGAACTTTTGCAAAGGCAGGTCTATCTGTTTTGTGCATCCAATTGAAAAAGTAAAAAAAGCCATTCGGAGGTCAGAAATGATTATTAGACACATGCACATCAAACTGAGATATTTTATAGAAATTTTAATAATAAGTACAAATTTTGTTTATATTTCTATGGGTTCCGTACCATTTTTCACATGTTAGACTGCGACGCGGCGCTTTAATATTCTGTCTCTCGCAGGAAAAGCAGCGCCATTTCTTTGAAAAAAAAGTTCAACATTTTCAAAGTTTTTCGAAATATAAGAAAATAAATTCATATGTTTCAAAAAAGTCAACTTTTTCAAAAGTCTCAGAAATCTAATTTTTTCAAGTTTTCAAAATATTTCAGTTTTCTAAAAAAAATTAATTTTCGGTACGGGAAGTTCCAGCATTCTGTCTTATGGCACGATGCCATGCACCACTAGTAATTTTTTTAATGAGTTTTTAAAACTAACCACTTTTTTCTAATCTATAATATTTTATGATGATCGTTAAAACCAAGAACCTTGTCATTAAACAGAGTTTTTTCAAAAAAGTTAAACATTTTTTTTGTTTACTTTTAAATTTTTGAAATAGGTACCTTTTTTAGAAAATTTCAATAAATATTTCTCACACATACATGTAATTTTACCAATTTGAATGTGAAGGAAAATGACTTGAAATGCGGTGAAAACATAAAATTAGCAAATCCGATTTTGTGGCGAAAACATAAATTTTTCTTTCGGGAAGTTAATGGCATTTATAAAGGTCAGATTTTCTTTGATATGCTCGTAATTGATACTTCAATATGGACAGTTCATTAATGTCACATGGATACTGTGATTTGATTGATTTTAGTATTTGTTGTTGAAGTAGATGAATTAAGAAACAGCATATTAAAATAAAATTTTAATAATTATAATTTTTCATAATCGTATTCAGGGCAGTCGCTAAAAATTAGAGATGGGTAACCCACTCCGGGGTTATCACTCCGATACAACTCCTCCCTCGGAGTGAATCTGAGTGGAGTTGTCTCACAGGATTTGTCATATCCGACTTTCCTAAACTGTTACTAAATCTGTTAACTTGTGCAGATATTTGCTTGAGATTTTTTACTAATACAAAGATTTGGGTCGAAAGAAGTGTTTTTTTTTCTCATCTCACAGCTAGTTTTAAGACTTTCCAGGTATATAATGCCTCAAAATAATGCTATTTTGTATTCTATATTCTGTATATGATAATGTTCGTTCGTAAATGGGCTCTTTCAATGGTATACAACCAGCTAAAAATATTTAGTATTATATTATAACTTTTACACAATTATGATTTTATAATTGTGTAAAGGTAATAGTATGCTAATCAAACTACCTGATGTAAAATTAATTCTCGAAAAGGAAATAATAAAATAATGTGAGATATTATTATTTTGTGAAAAATATATATGAAATAAGAACAAATCTTTGGGTATAATAAGGTTCACTGCATTATTTTCATATGAAAATAAACATATTCAAAGAATTCTATATTTTCTCTTCAAAAATAATTATAAAATTGATTTTGATTCCTAATTTGAGATTTGTATGCATATTGAAATGCATAAAATAGTCATTATTATAATAAAATAAATAAAAATGTTTGAACTATTTGTAAACTATTTCCAAAGTCTTAATAAATCCTTAGATATGTTAACAACGCTCTAGAGAACACATTTGTGTCAAGTATTTCGGTTTCAAATTTGTCGGAGTTGTGAAGTTGTTAAGTGGATATAACTCCTCTCCGAAGCGGAGTCAAATCCTATCCGATCCGGCTTCGAATATGATAAGCCCATCTCTACTAGGAACCATTTTTGTTTTAATATAATAGTAATATTTATTAATTTCGCGAAGAATAAGCTTGAGTTTGCCAGAAATTCCCATTTGCGATTTTTTTGTTTCCTTGACGATTCAAGTGATTTTGAATCCTTTGATATCAAAATTGGATAGTTATATATATGTGTATGTTTGTGAGCCAAAATTTTACATTTTATCGGAATTTCTAAAAAGCTATAGGATAAAGCTCGATAAGATTCATTTTCCCAACTGATTCCGAGGTGAAACGTTTCTGTATAATTAGCAGATAAGTGCAACATTTTTTCTGCAAAAATCTTGGACAACTTAATATAATTTTCAAGTATATGTTTTTTTAATTGTTCTATAATATGTATTGTTAATTTTAAGTTAGATACAACAGATATTTTTTTATAACCTTTACAATAACTCACATGTAGGTGGGGTAAACAGGACCAACTGAACCTTTACTCTGGGTGTAAATAATAAAAATTTGAATTAATTAAATGAAAATGCCAATTCAGTTAACAAATAATTAAGCAAGAACTCAATTAAAATAATAATTATTTCAACTCTGCTAATGAATATTTCTTAGTGTTTTGTTTATCAAAAATGTGCCCATGAAATTAATATTTTGCATTGGTTGAATATTGTAGCTATTATTTCGTAAAATCTCTTTAAAAATAGAAATAAGATATTGGATCTGGTTGCCCCTTGGCTGTTCCATTTTACCCCACCTATGGGGTAAAAAGGGACAGATGACAAATTTAGAAAAATAGTGAAAAACACATTTCTGTAATTAGAAATTAACTGGGAATTTTATTGAACATAGTACAAAAGTTGTTTGCTTGATACATATTATATGTTGTGATGTTGTTTATTTGTGTTGTACAATATAATTACATAAAGTCAAACCTTTGTGTTCCACCATGTAAATAAATGAAATTTATTAACCATTTCCACTCGCTGATTGCAGAATTAGTTCGTATTTTGTCGCCGGAGCAGCGGCATCCGAGTGGAAAGGGTAAAGTTTAATTTTTTAATATAGGAAATGACAAAGGAATAGTTACATTAGGTAATTTTTTATAGACAGTTTTTTTCTTATTATTGTATGATGTCAAAATTAGCATATACAGAAACAACATATAAACTTTTAAAGATTTGATCGATAATGAATGAATCAATGAATTTTCACTAAAATTTATTGAAATTTTAATAAAGTTTATTTTAATTTTATATTTTCTTTACTAAGTTGCAAAGTATTTTTCTATTCAATCATAAAATTATTGGCACTTTGTAATTATTATTATTGTTCATCAATATTTTGTTCAGTACTTTTTTATTAATATAGAAATAGGGAAACAAATATGAAGTCGATTTGTCTACTCTCTAGCACGTGGTTTAATGCGCAAAAATATTAAATTTTAATATAAACACCATGCCTTTAATAATTAACGCTGTGCTTTATATATAGACATTGAATACGCAATACGAATTATGTATTGGATATAAAAATCGGTAAATATTACAAAAAATAAATACGTCTTTACATTTAAATTTTCCTATGAAGAGCTTACTTATATTATATTAGTACTTATATTACTAGCATGGGAACTTATTTTGCTTAACGGTTGATAACACAAGCCTTGATTTCTGCCGCATATAATAATACTATGATAATTTAATTAAAACAAATACCTACATGTATGGCGTCTGTGTATATGGACTGATTATTTTAATTACACAGCAAATTCACCCCATTGTTCAGTTACGCAAGCAACTAATAAACAATCGGCGGCATACCCTTTAGCATCCACCACCATTATCTAAAAAACTATTAAAATGTGGCATTTTATAACGATACTATTTTAAAGTAGAAAAAAAATGACGTGTATCCAGCAATCACCTTAAATAGGGCGACATCGCAATCAACAGACAAACGATTACATTTTGAGATTTTCAACGAAAGTATTTTTTTCCGTTGTGTGTCTTTATGTTTTTAAGTATGGTTGTTTAGTGTACTATACCCGAATATAATTTTTACGTATTTGTTATTTGTTTTATAAGATGTATTGTTTAAGTTAGTTAGTTTTTTATATAACCTCTAAAGCAGCTTATACGCGGTTGAGGTAAAAAGAACCACCTAAACCTTTGCACTGGCGAGGTGTAAATTACGCACAAGGTTTAGGTTAGGTAGTCCTTTTTAGCCCAACCGCGTATACATCGTGTAAATAACAAGAAAATTGTAAATAAAAATGTAAAATAAGTTAAAAAGGGCAATTTCACAACAGACAAATTAAATTGGTAGTTATTCTAACTCTTTCAAATTAAAAATAAAATGGTAGATCTTTTCGCCCTCTAGCGGTCCTTTTTTACCCCGTCTACAAGGTTTAAATCATTCAGAATTGTTGTGATACCTAATGGGTAGGAGCAAAATTTCACCTTTTCTTAGATACTGATTGATTTCAAAACTTTAAAAGCTATTTGATGAAATTCTTTTTTATAATTAGGCAGATCTGCCTATCGATAGGTACATATTTGTTTGTCATTGTTTTCGATAAGAAGCGTGAACCTAATTTAGAATTTCGTCGTAATCAATAAGATTTGAGAGATAAAAAAGTTAGATAATATCAAAAATAAAAATGTTGCTAATAAATATCTGATTTTTTTTCTCTTCTCCTTCATTCGTATTTTTTTCTCTTCTTCTTCCTTCCTTCTTTTTTTTAGATGATAACCGAATGGTTAATCCATCCATATTGGATGATTTTGTTATTAGAATTAATCTAATAGGGCTGACTTATTATTGATGCAGCAATGCCGGGCAAGTGCCATTTTCACTTGGAAACATATTGCTATCTATATTTGCAAGTGAAAATCGTTGTCACGTACTGTATGTGCTACAGTACAATTTCACGTAGGGTAAGTTATATTAATCGCAAAAAATCGAAAATTAAGATTTTTATACAGTTTCAGAATCTTTATATATTTCAAAGTCTTCTGAACATTTTGATATACCTTGCGATTAGAAAAAATGAATGTGCATGCATTTACGCATACCAGGTTAGGTCTTTTGTCTGGATATGTTGCAGCTTCTCTCTTGTCTCTTGTCACCAGGGATCCGTCGTTTTCATTACTTGTTGGCGGAGGCTCTAGAATTTTATCATTCTCACTGAAAACTTTGGTATCGAATGGTTTGCGTTCCACGCAGCCTCAGATGTCACCATTATTTCTGCAAGAGTATCTAGAATCATTTTTGTGCTTAACATCACGTCTACATCTTGCCGTTGTGCACAATTTGTATGTGTATGTGTATGGATGTATGTAGTATCTATGTACGGATAAAAATTTTCGACCACGATTTTGAGTGCACGAATAAACCGATTTCAAAGAATTAAAAACATTCGATTCGTATTGATAGGATGCCGTGTCGATTAGGTTTTGGCATAGCAGGTCCAGTTTAGAAGGTCCAAAATAAAGTTGAGAAAAATGCCATTATGTGGTAAAAAATAATCTTTGGACATATGCACATCAAATTGTCAGATATTTTATAAAAATTTTAATAATTGCTACAAATTTTATTCCATCTCTTAGAGTACGGTAATTATTAACTTTTTGTAGGATAAGTTATAGTAATGGGCCAAAAATCAAAAATATTTTTTTTTGCCTCAAAAAAAAAAATGATGTGTGGGTATGTGTGGTGACAATTTTGTGAACCGATTTGAAAAATTCAAAAAGCAATCCATTTCTCTTGATAGGAGGATGTGCTGATTAGTTTTTGACAAATGGAGGTCCAGCGATTTCAGAGATATGGAGCAAAAAGTGCAAAAAATGTCAGTTTTTAAGAGCAAGTATCGGCAGATTTGAATGATCCAAAAAGCATTCGATTTGTAATGGTGGGGGGCTAAGCGGTGATTAGATTTTGGCAAAGGCAGGTCTAGCCGTTTCGGAGATACGGAGCTAAATGTGCAAAAAACGGCAGTTTTTGAGAGAACTAAGCATCCGATTTGAATGATTTGAAAAATTTTCTGTTTGTGTTCATGAAACAATTGCTTTTAGGGAAAGATTTTTTTTTCAATTTGATTTTCAAAAAAAAAATTATTTGAATATCGAAAGATAGTTCGGATTTCAATTCTAATTCTAGCTAAATTTCTAAACATCACTTTTATACTTCAAATTAATTATTTTAACCTTGCAATTCAGTTTATATAATACTTAGAATTATTAGACAATATTCTTTATTTTAAATCTGATTGATTAAGTTTTGTTTATTTACTTCTTATAAAAGTTATATTATTTGTAATAATCTATTTGAAAACATTTAATATTCCTGGAATATTTCATTAAAGTACGGAAAGTGTCAGCAATTTGCCTTAAGGCACGATGCCAAATACAACTAGTTTTTTATATTTTTTTTCCGTATATATCATATATTTTCATAGTTATCATTGGCTTGTACAGTTTCTAAAGTAATGCTAACCATTAAGTTAATGGCGACATTTAATACCATTTTAGTATAACATGTCAAAATGTGATCTGTGTTAGATTTCATCATTTATCTATTTTTAAATTAATCGATTACATTATTTCTGAGAATTATAATAATATAATATTGCATCTATTCTCGGTTAACCAAACACAGAAATCGATTTCATGATAATGCAGCATTACGTATCGCACGAAAGGAAACGTGTGCCTATTTATATCACATGTGTTGAAAAAAAGTTCGACCTGCATATAGATGTATACATAATTTTTATAAGCACCAAGGGCTAGGTGCAAATAATTTCAGTATTTTTTTTTAAAAAAAAAAGGCTACAATTTAATTACAAAACTAGTGGAGAATGGCATCGTGCCTTAAGGCAAATCGCTGGAACTTGTCGTACCAAAAACTAAATTTAAAAATAAAAACTTTGCAAAACTTCAAAAAATCAAATTTTTGAGAAATTTTGAAGTTTTGAATTTTTTGAAAAAAATTGACATTTTTGAAAATTTTGATATTTTATATTTTGATTTTTTGCATTTTGATTTTTTTTTTGAAAATTTTGATTTTTTATATTTTGATTTTTTTGTATTTTGATTTTTTTGAAAATTTTAAACATTTTATTAAGCAATCGCGCTGCATAGCTGATTTGGAGTCGAAATATCAAAGCGCGTAAGCGCCGCGTAGTCGTCTAACAAGTAAACATTAGTACGGAACCCATATAAATGTACACAAAATTTGTACTCATTATTATAATTATTATAAAATATCTGATAATACGATGTACATATTATGTCTAATGATCATTTTTGACCGCCAAATGGCATTATTTTTCACTTTTTTATTGGATTTCCGGAGACGATAGACCTGCCATTACAAAAAAATATTGCCAGTTGTTAATTTCGTCAATACAAGTAAAATGTTTTTTAAATTATCTAAATCGGACTCTCCGTTATCTCAAAAACAAAAATACGATTTTTGGCACTTTTTGCAACGTATTTCCGAAACGGCTAGACCTGACTTTGCCAAAAACTAATCAGCACGTCTCCTTATCAGTGGAAATCGATTGCTTTTTGAATTATTCAAATCGGTTGATCCATGTTCGCAAAATTGTTGGGGAAATTATGTATCCGCACACACATACACCCGCACACAACACATACACACACATACATCAATTATTTCTAAGGTATGCCAAAATATTCAGAAACTTTTGTAACGCAAAAAATTTCATTTTCGATTTTTTTTTGCGATCACTATAACTTACAATACGCGAAGTTAAATACTCTACTGGAAGTTAACAATAAACCAACATGATAAAATCTATGGATACAAAAATTTATCACAATTATGTATGTAAATATTTTATAGAAAATCGAAGCTTTCAAGAATGTATAATAAAAAATTCTATGTAATACTATTATAATTCTGAAAAGATGTAAATGAAATATGAATCTGTAAAAAATCAAATTATTTGATAGAAGCATGTGCAAAAATGTATGCGAGCTTTCTTCAATATACATAAATTTATAACAAAATTACATATAATAATAAAATTTCTGATGCATATATGGAGCAATATAAATATTAACAAAATTGTCGATATTATAGTTTTACATCAAAATATATAAATAACAATATTTAAGTCAATTTAGCAACAAAAATATTTCTTGTTATTAGTCTTTTTGTTTTTGAGCACGGTTGTTTAGTTTATGACACATAGATATATTTTGTAAGTATACGTTATGTAATTAATTAAACGTTATGTATTGTTATTTTTAACTTTATATAGGGTAAGTTATTGTAATCGTCCAAAAATCGAAATTGTAAATTTTTACATTTCTTCACGTTTTGGCAAAATGGATATGTGTTTGTATATGTATGTATGGATACAATTTTTTGTCCACGTTTTCGGGCGCACGGATCAACTGATTTTAATGGTTCAAAAAACATTCGATTCCTATTGATAGATAAATGTGCTGATTAGTTTTTGGCAAAGGCAGCTCCAGCTGTATCGGAGATACGGAGCAAAGAGTGCAGAAAATAGAAATCGAATTCTTGAGAGATCGGATTCGAATGGTTCAAAAAACATTCAATTCGTAATGATGGGGAGAAGTGGTGATTAGTTTTTTGGCAACGGTAGGTCCAGCCGTTTCGGAGATACCAAGCTAAATGTACGTAAAATGGCAGTTTTTGAGAGATTTGAGAGAACTAAGCATCTGATTTGAATGATTCACAAAACTTTCTGTTTATGTTGACGAAACAATTGCTTTTGGAAAAAAAAATTTAATTTTTTTTTGTATATCGAAAATAATTCAGATTGTAATTTAAATTCTTTCTAAATTTCTAAAGCTCACCTAAATACTTTAAATAAAAAAATCTAACATTGCTAATAACATTGTTTATATAATTCTTGTAAATATTAAACAACGTTACAGTATTTACTTATAATAATCTATTTGAAAACATTTAATATTCCTCGAACATTTCGTTACAGTACGGGAAGTTCCAACAATTAGTCTTAAGGCACGATGCCATACACACCACTAGTTTAAATTAGATTCAACTTTTTTTTACATGACCACTATAAAAGCTTATATATGGGTGGGGTAAAAAGGACCAACCAAACCTTTACACTGGCAAAGGTGTAATAAAAAAGAAAGTAGTAAATAAAAAAGTAGATTAAGTTAAAGCAAAATTGAATTAATAGATATTCCATCTCCGCTGATGAATCTTTCTCACGAAATAAATACCAGGATTATATATACGATGATACTCAAGATTATATATGGTGATTATATATGGTATATGGCTTCGTCAAAAAAGTGTTCATGAAATATTTATTTCGCATTGGTTAAACAATTTAGCTAGTATTTCGTAAGATTCCTTTACAATTTCAAATAAGACATTGCGTCTGTTTTGCCCGATATCAGTTCGATAGTTGTTTGTTTGATACGTGTTATTACTTGTTATGATATTCATTTAGTTTGGGCAGTATAATTACTGAAAGGCAAATTGGACTTTTGTGCCCCGCCTTACCCTATATGTAGAACACCTAAATATATTGAACAACTGTGATTCAACTCAATGAAAGTCAGCAAAATTTTAATATTAATATTTATTTAATTATGTAATTTTATTCATAGGGTAGCGCAGGGGCACAAAGGTTCAATTTGACTTTATTTATATTGTGAAAACATAACGAATTATATCATATTTTGTGCGACGATCGTCCAAGCCGTTTCTTTATAAATAGCAGAAAAGTGAAAAAATTTTCGTCTACGTTTTAGCCCGCAATTTTGAATCAATTCAGAAAATTCAAAAACCGTTCGAAAGATATTGGTTGGGAATCGTGCTAATTAGTTTTTGGTGCAGATCGGCCGGGCTGTTTTCTTGTAATAAAGTTAAAAAAAAAATTTCGACTATTTTTATGATTATTTTTTTTATGGTAAATACCATAGTTTTCTAGATCATACTAAAATATTACGGTCCTACGACAACTCGTTTAGCTTTAAAAAATCGTCAAAGTTTGCAAAAATTAGTATGGTCTTTTTGGCATTTGTCAAAATTAAAACTTTCATCGACGTTTGCTTAAAAACGCCTGAACCGACTTCAGAAATTTAAAATCCATTTGATGTATCTCGATGAGCATTATCGTTTTTCAGTGCAACGATCGGCCGCGCCGTTTCTTTGTAATTTGGAAAAAAGTGTTAAACTTTTCGTCCACATTTAAGCTCATACTACCGAATCGATTTTAAGAAATCAAAAACTGTTCGTAAGATATTAGTTGGGAATGATACTGATTAGTTTTAGGTGAAAATCTACGAGCCGTTTTCTTGTAATTAAATGTTGAAAAAAATATTTAGGCCGATTTTCATGAAACTTTTTTTAGCGATATATATGATGGTTTTATAGAACTTACTGAAATATTACGCCCTTACGAGGCGTAAATAGTGTTAGAAGTATCGAGGCAAAAGATCGATATTGAGTACTTTAAAAAGTATCTACTTGTAATCAAAATGTCGATGCCAAAAAAATATCGTGGCGAAAGTATCCATAGTACTCAATATCGAATTTTGAGTACTTTTCATAAAAATCAAACATAAGTGCAACAAAGATCTAAAACTAATTAAATATTATATCACAATATTAGAATGAATTCTATTGCTTGTATCTGGTGTGTTAAATCAGAATCATTTTCAATATTGTAAAATTTTAACAGTAATTTTTCAATACTAATTTCAAATTCTATAACTTTTCAAAAAAAAGACAAGTTATAATAGTTGAGTAATTTTAATTAAAACAATATAATAGTCTGATACTATATTCAAAAAGCAATACTTTTTAAGTATTTTTAAGTACAATAATATTTTTAATATTTTTAAGTAAAATAATATTTTATAATTGTTGAATATTTTTATATAAATAATTTTATCGATTTTTATATTTCGATTCTTTTCTACGCAAAATACTTGTTGATGTTGGGGGGTTTCTCAACCCCTTTCGAAGTATTTTATACTTCGAGGAAAAATAAAAAAATTAAATGTATTCAGAAAACAAAAACCAATGGTAAACAAATATAAATTAAAAATAAAGTTCTTCTTAATCCGTAATCAATAATAAACTAAAATATATTCTATATAAATTTTATATAAATGAAAAACAAAAATGAACACTAATTAATATTGTATGAAAATGTTATCTGTTTTGGAAGTCCAAGCCGCGGCAGCTATTTGGTTGGATCTGGAAACATCAGCGTAGTCGGTTGGATAGGTTGAAAAGAAATTCGAATACACTGACAAATAAAAATAACTGTTGACTTGACACACAATAGAAATTTAATCCACTGATAATATTGAACTGATAACAAACACTGAAAGGAACTGAATGTATTGATTGCAAGTAACTGAATGAATGAATTAAACCAAAATGAATGAAAACCACGGAATAAATCAACTCGAACACTGTAAGGAACTGAAAGTAACTGAACGAATGAAAGGCGCGGAATGAATTGATTTGAATGCCAAAAACTATTGCCTGCATCGGCCTTTTTTTGAGTCAGAATTGCCCGATTGCCTAAATTTGAAACGTATTGTCCGAGTAGAAAAACAAACCTTTTACAGGTCCGACAACCTACACAGGTGCGGCGCAAACAATACTAATATATTGAAATGGATGAGTATTATTATTTGAAATAATCATACTTCGATTGTTGAATATGTTTTTACAAAACATTTTGGTACTTTAAAAAGCCGTTTCATTTTACATTAAGAGTAATAAATAAACATCTTTATTTATTAGTGTGGTCATATTCAATTTGGGTTTTTGAGCAATAAATTCTGAGACTAATGACACCCTTCGGGATCATTTTTAACACTTCTTTGAACAGTTGTGACCACCTATAGAGACTATTGCATTGCATTTCGCAAAATGAGTGGTGTTCATAGTTGGTCGATGAGTGGTGTTCATAGATTACGCTGTCGATTCTTTTTGAGTACTATCGACGAAAAAGATCGATATTGGCAAATAGATCGAGCTAAAAAATCGATACCAAAAGTACTCACTATCGACCGCAAAGTATCGGTATTTACTCAGTACTCGATATTTCGTTCTAACACTAGGCGTAAGTAGTTTAATTTTAAAAATTCATCAAAGTTTGAGAAAATGAGTAGATTTTTAGACATTTGTTAAAATTAAAATTAGACGATTTACTTGGTATAACGATAGAGTACTTGGTCTTAATGAACATGCTAAACAATTAAAGTCCTACAAAAAACTGGCTTAATTATAAAAATTATTGATTTTTGAAAACTTGCTTTTAGAAAATACTCCGAGTTAACGTGTTCGTTCGTTTTCAATTATATGCAATAAATACACTCGAACTACTTTTATTCGCTCATAAATTAATTTATTTTTTATTGATTAAGTCGATTATTTGCACATATCGGGAAGTTCATGTAACTTGCCTCAAGGCAAAATACCAATACCAACTAGTTTTTATGTAGTATGGTTATTCAAAAAAGATTTGGAATCTTGATTTCCTAGATTTGTTTTTCTTATGGCACTATTTTTATTTTTCTCGACTTCTAGCTTTCCTAGCCGCGTACATTATTATTTAGTACTATAAACATAGTCCAGTCATTTGGTGCAAAAAAAGCCTGTTGCCGGTACAGTACTCCGGGAATTCTGAAAATTGGTAATCTTATAGATTTCGAGGTGCTCTTTACGAAAATCAACTTTGCCACCTCAAATTTGAACGGCAAGTTGCCGCCATATTAGAAAAATGGCGTCAAACAACAGCTTTTTTAAAATATCTCCTTTCTGGCTGATTCTGCGATAAAAGTATCTATGTACGAATTAAACTAGACAAAATTTCCTACAATTCCTTAGAAAACCGTTTTTTTGTAAAATTGATAGTTTGAGAGTACGGCCGCCTCAAAGTCTTTGCTGCTCTCGCCGTAGTATCAAATCTCTCCATATATGACAGCACTTCGAACTTGACCACATTCTCTCTAATAATTAATATTTTCCATGTTAAATTAAGCGAATAAGATCTAGAAATAAAATAATTCAAATATTTTTCGTTTTTTATGCTAAATTTTTAACACTTCAATGGCAAAGTAGCTATAAGTATACTTATAACTTGAGTAGCATCTTATAGCTTCAAGTAGCTTGAAGCATTAAAAAATCAGCAAAAAAACAAAAAAATATTTGAATTATTTTATTTCTAGATCTTATTCGCCTAATTTAACATTGAAAATATTTATTTATTAGAAGGAATGTGGTCAAGTTCAAAGTGCTGTCATATATGGACAGATTTGATACTACGGCGAGAGCAGCAAACACTTTGTGGCGGCCGTACTCTCAAACTATCAATTTCACAAAAAAACGATTTTCTGAAGAATTGTAGGAAATTTTCTCTAGTTTAATTCGTACATAGATACTTTTATCGTAGAATGAGCCAGAAAGGAGATATTTTAAAAAAGCTGTTTTTTGACGCCATTTTTTTAATATGGCTGCAACTTGCCGTTCAAATTTGAGGTGGCAAAGTTGATTTTCGTAAAGAGCACCTCGAAATCTATAAGATTACCAATTTTCAGAATTCCCGGAGTACTGTACCGGCAAAACGACCAAATGACTGGACTAACAGTCTTACGCGTACTATTTATTTTAACTTTTTTCTTTGGAATTACGACAAGTGTGAAAACACAATAAATTAAAAGAAAAATTATTATAAATGAGTTTTTTCGACTAAAGGACTTGGGGCAAGCAATCATAAACTAAATTGAAGTGACTAATCAAAGTGACCGTAAAATATTAAATTGACAGACACTTGTTAAAACAATTTTCTATTAAACAAAAACAACAAAAAGTCAAAATTTATTTCATCCTAATTATAAAAACATCTTGATTTTAAATTTGGGGGTAGAAAATAATTTAAAATGCAAATTTTTGTAAGAACTCTCACAGGGAAAACCATCACTTTGGAGGTAGAATCATCAGACGCAATTGAAAATGTTAAAGCTAAAATCCAAGATAAAGAGGGAATTCCACCAGACCAGCAAAGTTTGATTTTAGCTGGTAAGCAATTAGAAGATGGCAGAACTTTATCGGACTGTAATATCCAAAAGGATTCTACACTTCACTTGGTGCTTAGACTGCGTGGTGGTATGCACATTTTTGTTAAAACTGTGACTGGTAAAACAATCACACTGGAAATTGAACCATCAGATACTATTGAGAATGTTAAAGGTAAAATCCAAGAAAAAGAAGATATTCCACCCGACCAGCAACGTCTAATTTTTGCCGGCAAACAATTAGAAGATGGCCGAACATTATCAGATTATAATATTCAAAAGCAGACAACACTTCATTTGGTACTACGTCTTCGTGGAGGTATGCAAATCTTTGTCGACACTCTGACTGGCAGAACCATAACCTTAGATGTTGCCCCCTCTGATACCATCGAGAGTGTAAAAGCAAAAATTCAAACTAGAGAATACCTCCAGATTACACTAGATAAGCAGCGTTTAATCTTTGCTGGTAAGCAATTAGAAGACAAAAGAACATTGTCAGACTATAACATACAAAAGGAATCTACTCTTCATTTAGTTCTTAGATTGCGTGGTGGTATGCAAATCGGAATATGCTAGGACCTTATCTGAATATTCTGAAGGAGTCTACTCCCCATTTAGTATTACTTTTGATGAGAGGGTTATCAGAATCTTATTTTTTTTTTTTTATAAAAATGTGATTTAATTTTATCTTTTTTAATTTTATTATTCTAAATAATAATGTGTGTTATTTTAATCCGCTTGATATGCTTACTATTTCGAACGCAACGAAATTACTGTTGATAATAAAATAATCCATGTTGTTTAAACTATCATTTTTTTTTTAATTTTTAAGATACTGAAATAATTGTGAATATTGTGTCGAAAAAATTTTATCTTGAAGAAAACTATAGTACGAGTATATATGATACGAACCTTATGTTGTAAAATTAGTTAAAAATGTATAAATTGACTTTAATACAACAAAAATGATGGAAATTTCTGTTGACAATAATAATACTGAAATTTGATTAAAAAACTATTCAAATACATAGCAATATGTTGAGAAGCTATATAGGCAATAATAATATTTAATGTATTAAATTGTTACAATGTATATGAAGGATAATACTTATTTAATGATAAAAAGCTCTATTTTTAATATTACTATAAAAATATATAAATAGCTGATTAAACTTCTTCAATAAAAAAAATTCTTATTTAAATAGATATAGGCTTAAGAGGAAAATATAGCTTAAAAGCTGGATTCTAAAATCTGTAACTTATTGCGTCAATACTATATATATATATATATATATATATATATATATATATATATATATAATAAGTTAATAAGTGAAGAATAATTTTGTGGTAAAATATTCATTTGTAAATGAAATTAATGATATCTGGTGGTATAAGGTATGGTAGATGATAGACCCAAGGCTTACAACAGATAATACAACGTGCGGAAACATCAGCTCTCCTACTATTGCAAAATAGTAGCAAAGAGGTACACTAGTCTCTACACTATTAGACACCATAATATGTGGGGGGGGTCAGGCTCCAGGTATATAAAGGACACAGGTACCTTACTCGATCTCTTTTTTGGTCTACTGGTCATGAAACACATGGGCAAACAAGTAAGGAAATCCGACTACAGGATAGTGAGCTGAAAACATTGTATATATTATTAGTAAATAAATATTATATTCTCATATAGTACAATTGTGGTGTATTAATTTTTATATGTGCGACCACCCCACAAACGTAATAACACTTGTATATGAAAATAAATATAATCAGACGATGCTAATAGATTTTAAAATTTTAAATATAAAGATACAGATTATATAAAATCAATCTAATAATATAAAGATATATACATATATAATCTAATAAATAGGCTAGTTTTGCATGAGCAACTAATCGAGTTAATCAATAAGAAATCAATAAATTAATTTAGGAGTGATTTATGAATAAACCGAGTTGCTATAGAGCGTCGTGATGTGCGAATTTTTCAATTTTGTGCTAAGTTTGCCAAATGATAACTTTAAGATATATATGCTCATTAAGACGTTTTATTAAAATTGCAAAAAAAAATTCTTTTAGCAATCAGTTACGAAAAGCACGATTCCCAAATGACACAAAAAAAACTAATCAGCACGATTCCGAAATGACATTTGTCGTAGTTTTTGAATTTTTAAAGTCATTTCAGTTTTTTTTTTACAAAAACGTAAAAGCTTTTTGCACTTTTCTGATAATTATAAAGAAACGGGTGCTCACTGCTCATCTTTGATAAATCTCAAATTTTGATAAATTTTTAAAATGCAAGGGCTTTTTGTATGGCCATAATATTTTAGTATGTTTCCATTTAGTATGACCATCAAAGAAAGTTTCAACATTATAGTAAAAAAATAAACTATTACAGAGATACTAGTCGGCTGATCTTTACGAAAAACTAATCACCACGATTCCCAACTATAGCTTTCAAACAGTTTTAGCATTTTTCAAATCGGTTAGGTTTGAACCTAGATATCCGCGAGAACCTAGACAAAAAAAATTGCACTTTGTTTGCTAATAATAATGATACAGTTTGGCCGATCGTTGCAAAATTAATCAAAACGAATCTTTATGGAGATAAATGACTTTTAAATTTTTGAAATCTGCTTAGCCGCTTTGACCTTATATTAGCATGTTTTGGATTTTCTGGTTTAGACATTTAGTTTTCACAAAGTATTTTCACAAAAATTTAGTGCTTTTTACAGATATGTGTAAAAATATATTTTTTTGGCCTTTGTCCTTCTTTCTTTTTTTTGTTGGTTTGAAGTGGTCCTTTTTCTTTTTCTGCCTTGATATCCTAAATTATTTGCGTTTTGGCGTTTTTTTCTTTCTGTCTCGTTTTTTTTAATGACCATGCCTCGACCTCTCTTTTTTGTCTTGTTTTTCTCACTTTCTCTACCTTGGCGTCTCATTTTTTCGGTTCTGTTCTTCTCGCTTTATTTGTCGAACCATCTGTTTTTTGTCTTGCCCTTTTTACTTTCTTTGACTTGGACCTCCTCTTTTTTATATTGCTTATGATACTTTCTTTGCCTGTACTTTTCTTCTATCTTTCCTCACATATACTACTTTGGCCTCATTTTCTCCCTGTTTTGCCCATTTGCTTTTCTCTGCCTTGCCCTCTACTTTTCTCAGCGTTTTCTTCCTCACTTTTCCTATCATTGCTTCTTTCTTTCTCTGTCTCGGACCTCTCGCTTTTTCAGACACCTCTTTTCTACCTTGCTTCTCTCATTTTCTCTGGACTCCCTCTTTCTCTATATTGTCTATCTTACTTTCTCTGCTTTGGCCTCATTCTGTTCCCTTCTTACACCTCTAACTTTGTATACCTTGCTCTCTGATTTTCACTGCCTTCAACTCTCTCTTTCTTTTTTTTTATCCTGGCCTATCTCTTCTCTTTCTATGTGTATGCCTGTCGGCCTCTATAATAATGTTTTCAAAGTAACTTCCGTATGAATACTTTTTCCCTAACTAATGAACATAAATAAAGTTTTTGATAAATGAAGATTTAACTGCAGTGCTATTGCGCTTTTCGCAAATTGTGCGAGGCGCAACTCTATATTAAGGACATAATTATTTTAATTACGAAAGCTTTTGCGTCGTTAAGATGCTTGAATCGCGTTTATGTAGATATAATAGTTTACTAAAAAGGATTAGACACAATAATGAATATTATCACTAAACAAAAGTACTATTCAACTTTAACAAATTTTTGATAATGCAGCAAAAGACTTATAATAATGGGTTGAAATTTAGTTGTATTTTTAGATATTACAAACTGAAATAAATCATTGCAGATACATATGTTTATGTCGTAAACTCCAACTAGTTTTTTTTACATAAAACTATTTTATTTAGTCAAGTCCAATAATATAGGTAAACATACATCTTGATTGTTGATAATAGTTGAAACATATTTACTATGCATTGCAAACAATTCATAGAATTATCACCAAAAAATTTCAATTTATACGTTTAGGCACTTGATATGTCATTATTCAGTAATTGTAATCCTGATAATTACAACAAAATAACGAATAAGAAAAATATTGAAACTTTTTGTTGAATTATTTAAAACAATAAACTGTGAATATATCAGAGTGTCCCAGAACTCAAGGTCAAGCCGGGATGATAGTATTGACTATAGCAAATCTGAAAAAAAAAATAGAAAAAAAATTATGTATTGTTTGGAAAATATGACCTTCAAGTGCAACCTAGAGCTATTGTGAATTTGTGAAATATCAATTATTGTGGTTGATATTTATTAATTATGTTTATTTAAACTTTAGATCTATATTGCTAGAAACAATAGTTCTGGGACCATAGTCTCCAAGTTTCAAGAATCAAAACTTTTTGTTGAACTATAAATTCGACTTTGAGAGGCCTTTTTAATGAAAATGTGCATATTAAAATGTGACAAGCTTCGTCATAAGTTGGCAAATTTTCTCAACATTGATAAATTGATAATTTTATTATTGATATTTAAGTTCCTGTAAGTAAGTTATTATAATTGTTCAAAAATCGAAATTGAAAATTTTTGCATGTCTTCCAGTTTCGTAAGATTCTAAACATTTTATCATACTTCCGAAATAATTGATGTGTGTGTGTATGTATTTAGGTATGGATACAATCTTTTGTTCGCGTTTTTGAGCGCACGGATTTGAATGGTTCAAAAAATTCGATTCTTATTGATAAGGAGATGTGCTGATTATTTTTTAGTAATGGCAGGTCTAGCCATTTTGGGACAAGAATTTTTTTTTTCATTTCAAAATTTAATCTCAAAAATATATATTTTTTGAGTATCAAAAATAATTCGGATTTTAATTTTAATTATACCTAAAGTTCTAAAGCTCACTTTTTTACTTCAAATAAATAATTTTGACTTCGCAATTTAGTTTATATAATTCTTATAAATATTAGACAATGTCCTTCATTTTAATTCCGATTGAATAAATTTTGTTTATTTATTTTCTGTAAATTTATATAAACGCCATAGTGCAATTCGTAAGCTTTTATATTTTGTCTATAAAATACAAGTAATGAAAGTTACATATACAAGTACATATATAATATAACATTATTTATATATAAACATATATAAATAATGAAAGTTACATATTACAGTACATAAAATAATCTATTTGAAAACATTTAATATTTCTCGAATATTTCATTACGGTACGGGAAGTTCCACAATATGCCTTGAGGCACGATGCCATACAAGACTAGTCATTTTTTCACTAGAAATTTTTCATTATAAAACTATCAGCTAGTTACTAAAGTTATTTATAGATTACGCCAAAACTGTTGAACAAAAACCGTGCTATAAGAGTGCCGCGTTGTAGTTGTGCTGTCGCAATTTCAGATACGCGTAATATAGAAATAGCGTTTCCGGAGTACCGCGTAATATGAGGGTTGACTTATTAACTAATGCAGCGGACAGCGTTTCGGCCGAATACCGGTCCCCGGAAGCCGGAGTGTACTTAGGCCGGACAGTCGGATGTTATTCCGCCGGATGGTCGTTATGTCCCTCTACTGGCACATGTCGTGACTTTCGAGCCTACTTGACGCTTTGGTGCAAATACACGGAACTCTTGTGTGAACAGGAACTGAAATCATTCCTCTATCGCAAAGTTAAATATCATCATAACGTATATATAACTCGTATATATCTATACAAACACACACACACACACACACATATATATATATATATATATATATATATATATTTTTCTGTAATGATGTATGAATTGATACTTCTCCTAACCGGTTATTCGGATTTTAATAAATCTTTTTAGAATTTGTCGAGGGAAAATTCTTTTGATTGGCATTAGATATGAAATATATAGCAAGTTCGTGATCTTAGATTGAACAGTGCCATATGAACTAGGTTTCACAAATTAATTCACCTAAGATTTTGACTAAATTAATGATGTTTATTGAATTATTGGTTAGAAAAATGTGATTTAGAAATTGTAATTGCTTAGCAATTATTGCTAAATAGCAACTAATATAGGGTACGCGAGTATAAAAATTATAGACTATTATATATTATATAAATTATTGAAGCAATCATATTGGTTGGAAATAACAAATGTGATATTCTTCTTTAACCGTAGATACTATATTTATTCTTTCTGAATTTCTTATACTGATAAAAAAAACTGCATTTTTCGATACGTATATATCTTATGGTGAGACAATAAATGGAAGGACATTAAATAGAATATTAAAAAGTATAGGATATGATAGTAAAAAATTTGGAACTTAAATTATATACGTGTGTACAGGACGTCTATGTATATATATAGGGTAGAGCAGGGCTCAAAGGTTCAAGGGTAAAAAGGTCCACTGCCCATATTTCGAAAGCAAGTATGAACTGTTTACATCAACAAACAAGGGAAAAAAGTGTATAACCATTCATCACCTTAATTTTTACGACGTTACTGTGGAGAAACAAGCGGCAATGTTTGAAAATCTATAACAAAAGTACTTTCATTCATTAGTTTTTTTGGATGTGCCCAAAGTTTAATTTACGAGTCTTTAATATAATTCTCAAGTATATGTTAATTATTTGTTTTATAAGATATATTGGTAATATTAACTTAGATTCAGTTTTCATATATAACTTTTATAGAAGCCAACACGTGAATGGGGTAAAAAGGACCAACTGAACCTTTAGTCTGACAAAGTGTAATTAATAAAAAATAGTGAATGAAAAGTAAATTAAGTTTAAAAAAAGCAATTTTACAAGAGATAAATTAAATAAATAATTATTTCAACTCTCCTGATCAATATCTCTGACGGAATACTAGATAAAGGTTATCTGTGGAAAAAATGTGCCTATGAAATTTATATTTTACACCGGTTGAACAATGTAACTATTATTTCATAAATTTCCTTTAAAATAAAAAATAAGACATTGGCCTGTTTGCCCCCTGGCCGTCTTAATTTACCCCTTCCATTAAGTAAAAAGAACCAGGACACACATTTCTACAATGAAATAACTGATCATGTATTTCATTGAATAGGTTGAATTACAATTTATAATTAAAATATATGAGTTTATTCCGCAAGATTCCCTAACAATGTTTATAAATATTGTTACACATTTTATCTTAATAATGTGTAAATGTAATATATGAGAAAAAAAAGAGGGGAAGATTAACAATTTCCCAAAAAAGACCTCATTTCAATTATTTTAACTGGGACTTTTACTGAGTATGGTCAGATAGTTGCTTGTTTGTATAGGTATTATTTGTTGTGATATATCTGGTTTAGCTTTCGCCATATAATTGTTCAAAAACAAATTAGGCCTTTGTGCCCCGCCCTACCATATATATATATATATATATATATATATATATATGTGTTTTATCATATGCGTATTACCTTAATAAATAACGACTATTAAATCCATTGTTTATTATGATTTCCTTCTTTGAAGATAAAAATAATTCGGCGTTGTAACTTTTTTCACCGAATGAACGTTGGCTTCAAAGGAGCGAGTAATGAATACTATCGGCTCATTTTCTCGATTATTTTTAGCAAGAATTTAAAATCACTTAAACGTTTAAATTCATAAATAAAAACTACAAGACATTGCTTGGTTAGCGATTTGGATGTTTTCGAAATAAAATTGTTATAGGGTCATTAAATTAATTGATCGATTGGCGAATGAATGTGCATTGATACATATACTATATGGATATATATATATATATATATATACATGTATGTGTGTTTGTTTAATTTTATGTCATCATCTGTAGATATACAAATTGGACGAAAGATTTACACTAAATATATAAATAGAGAATAAAATATACAAAGATCTTTTACTATTACTTTTACTATTTATTATCTTTCACTATTATTGAAATTTTTTATCTAGTGGTGTATGGCATCGTGCCTTAAGGCATATTGCTGGAATTTTCTCTACCGTAATATAATATTCGAGAAATATTACATGTTTCGAAATAGATTATAAATACTGTAACTTTCATTATTCTTATTTTATAGACAAAATATAAGAGCTTATAAATTGGACGATGACGTTTATGTAAGTTTACATGAAAAGATAATAAGCAATACTTAATCAATCGGATTTAAAATGATGGACATTCTCTAATATTTATAAGAATTATATAACTGAATTGTACAGTTAAAATTATTTATTTGAAGTACGTAAATGAGCTCTAGAACTTTAGCTAAAATTAAAATTAAAATCCTTAAAATTAAAATTGGATATTAAAAAGCATGTTATGGGAAATTAAAACAATAAATTGAATTCTGAAATATTTTTTGTTCTTTATTCAAAAGCAAGCATTTCGTCAACGCAAACAGAAAGTTTTTTAAATCATTCAAATCGGATGCTCAGCTCTCTCAAAAACTGCCATTCTTTTGCACATTTAGCTCTGTATTTCCGAAATTTAATTTAGTCTAATGATCATGACTTAGAATGTTATTTTTTTCCTTCTCTAAAATATGATCAACGTTGCTTTCCGCGAATAAACTAAAATTATTTTTGAATCATTTACTTTGGACGCTTCTTTCTCTCAAAAACTGACTTGCGATTTTTTGCACTTTTTGTCTTGTATCTTCGAATCCGCTGGATCTGCCTTTGCAAAAAAAAAATCAGCACGTCTTGCTATCAAAAGAAATGGAATGTTTTTAGGATCCTTCAAATCGGTTGATCCGTACTCTCTGAAACACCGGCGAAAAATTGTATCCGCACATACATACATACTACGCATATACATACGCACATACATACACAAAAACACACACATACATACATCTATATTTTCTAAGTTATGCCAATACATTCAGAAACCTTTTAAATGTAAAAATATGCAATAATTTTCGATTTTTTTTTGCGATTACTATAATTTACCTTACAGTAAGTTACAAATGCTTAATGATACTGAAAACTCTATATTAAGTAGGAACTGTAAGTTGAAAATCAAAACCAGTGGTGCATGGCGTCGTGCTTTAAGACAAATTGCTAGAACTTTCCGTACCGAAAATTATAATATTTATAACAAGCTTTAATTTTTAACTTTCTCCTTGGGGAATTTAATAATCTTTTTGAAAATATTCTAAACAATTATTGATTATTTTCATTTCTCGAATGTTTAATTATGGTACGGAAAGTTGCCGAAAAAAATAGATTTTTGAGAATATTTTTTTTTTTACTTTTTTGAAAAATTCGATTTTTTTCAATACTTTGAAATGTTTTGGAAATTTGCATAATTTGAAATATCAAAGCGCGGAAGCGCCGCGTCGTGGTCTAACAGATAAACATTAGTACGATTTCTATTGCTAAAACCATTATAAAATATCAGATAAGTTGATGTGCGTATGTATATATATAAATTTGAATCCAAACACACACACACACACATGCATACATACACACACACGCACATACATATATCAATTTTTTAAGGTATGCCAAAATGTTCAGAAACCCTTAAAACGTGAAGATATGTGATAAATAATTCATCGATGATCCGTTAATAAAGCGAGAAGTGATGCTGCGATCGGCGAAGATTGGCGAACATCAGTAAGTAACTTGTCAATAGTCATGACAACATCGGAATCTATTTAAATGCGAAAAGTCAATCGCGTCGTGCGATTGTGTATTGTGTGTGACGGTCCTTAACAGTTTGTTAAGAATCGTTTCGACACACATCGATCATATATGAACCGACACGCGTTCGTACGTGACATTTAACTCCACGGATCCGTCTCTCGATTTGAATTGCAAAACGTTCTCGTACGACGCCAAACGTTTCGGAAAAGATTTCATTTTTTCTCATTATCATGACGGGAATATTGTATTTGCTATATTATTTATTTATTTTCAACGCTAAAACGTCGGATGTAAGACTTTTGCATAATTGATTCGAGGCAAGCGTGTAACGTTGGGCGCGTAATCTTGTTAATATTAGAGTAGACGGGCTAATATGACCTGATGATTGAACTGTTTATACAGAGTGATTGAAAAGGAATCAAATGATACGTAATATGTTATATATATATAGATACATACACGAATAATGCATACACGCATACACATACTTACATTTATATATATAACTTTATATAAATATATAAAATTCTTCTGTACAGATGTATGAATGGAAACGCCTCCTACACGGTTATTCAAATTCTGGTAAATCTTCTTGAAGTTTGTCAAAAGAAATTTTTAGAATTTAAATGATTATAAAAATATAGTAATATTGTAGAGATAAATGAAAAAAATTGCAAAAAACAACATATCATTGTTTAACATTGAAAACATTTTGACAGAACTGTCACCTGCCAGAAATGTCTTTTCACTTGAAACTTGAATTTAGGTTAAACTAGTGGTGTATGGCATCGTGCCTTAAGGCAAATTGCTGGAACTTCCCGTACCGTAACGAAATGTTAGAGGAATATTAAATGTTTTCAAATAGATTTTTATAAATATTGTAACATTGTCTAATATTTATAAGAATTATATAAACTGAATTGCAAAGTTTAAATTATTTGTTTATAGTATATTAGAATAGAATTAAAATTAAAATCTTAATAATTTTCGACATACAAAATATTTTTTTCCTTGAAAAAGAAATTACAAACAAAAATTTCTTTTTCCAAAAGCAATCAATTTGTTGAAACAAGCAGAAAGTTCTTTGAATAATTCAAATCCGACGCTTAGTTCTCTCAAAAATTGCCATTTTTGGCACATTTAGCCCTGTATCTTTGAAATGGCTGGACCTGCCTTTGCTAAAAACTAATCACCTCTTTTCCAAATCATTACAAATTGAAATTCTCAAATTGACAAATTGAATTTCTTTCAAAAACTCGATTTGTATTTTCTGCACTCTTTGCTTCGTATCTCCGTAACGGCTGGACCTGCCTTTGCCAAAAAACTAATCAGCACATCTGCCTATCAGTAGGAATCGAATTTTTTTGAACCATTTAAATCGGTTGATCCGTGCGGCCTAAAACGTGGACTAAAAATGCGGATATACAAAACACACACACACACACATCCATTTTTTCTTAGGTATGCCAAAATGTTCAGAATCCTTCAAAACGTGGAGAAATGCAAAAATTTTCATTTTCGATTTTTGGCTCATTACTATAACTACCCTACGGGAAGTTAATAATGAGCTTACAATTAGACATTATTAGAATATAATATATTCATGATTATGAATAAGAAAAATGTAATTTATACATTATTATTGCCGAGAAGTACCTGAGATATTCAAAAAATTAAAATAATAGAAGATGTCTGGAAGATAAAGTTATATAATGTAGTTTGACTGATTTTATTTTTTTTAACTTGTCATATTTTGCCTTATTCTACTAAATTATTTCAGAATACAAAAAAATTTACCCATTCAAAAATTTATTTAGAAGTTTCATTGTGTCAAAAACTTATTTTTTTGACATTGGATGTGGAATATTTACTTAGTTGATCGTAGATTGAATAGTATAATAAGATATTAGTAAGAAAAATGTGATTAAGCTATTATAATTACTAAAAATCAATTGAAATATGGTATGAGATTGTAAAAATTATAGGAAACATTATTGAAGCAATTATTTTAGGTGGAAAAATCCAAGTTGTTATACTGTTTAAAAGACTGCAATTTTCAAAACGTATATTTTATGTTGAGACCATAAATGAATCACAAAGGTAATACATTAAATACAATATTATAAAGCATACGTTAGGATATTAAAAATTTTGGAGGTTTCGAATTGTAGACGTGGGTACAGAACAACGTCTGTCGGGTCATCTAGTATATATATATATATATATATATATATATATTATGAGTTTGAAGATCGGGAATTGCATCAATAAAAAAATAGTATGAAAGTTTTTAGAACTTATTTAAAACCCATATGCGTTTCGGCATATCCAACATCCTAGCCTTCATTCAGTCGAATATTCTGTCAGTTACAATTATTAAACTAAGTAAATAATTTGTGAGATTTTAAGAAATAAATAGTAATAATGATAATAACAATACATCTCATGAAACAATTAAATAACGTATACTTAAAAATTATATTGAAGTCTCGTAAACTGAGCAACAGTGCTCACAACCGAAAAAACTAACAACAGAAGAAAGTACTTTTGTTTAGGATTTTTGAACATAACCGTCTATCTCTTGATAGCGACATCGTAAGAATCAATGTGAATTATACATCTTTTGCCATCTACTTACAAATAATGTTGTAAAATTCCTAACTTTACTTGTTTTTGAGATATCGGTGGTGGACCTTTTTACCCGCGGACCCTTGAGCTCCGCTCTATTCTATTCTTGGATAACTGATGATTTAAAGTTATAAAACTTTATACCGAAAACTGATTATATACCTAAATTTTCAAAAAATATATAAAAATTGTGACACAAAAGTCACTTAACTTCAATTTTAAAAATTATTAATTGAAAAGCACTAGTATAAAATTTATGTTTTAACATTCAAATAAGATATAATAAGATACTCTTTTACATAATTTTGAATATGTTGACATTTTATAAAAATGATGAATTTTTGTTTTATAATTGAGAAAACATAGCTTGTAGTGTTCGTTTGTATCAATCGATTTTTACTAAATTTAGGAAATTAAGGTATGAATATTGAAGTATATTATGGTCAGATCTTTTATTGTCACTATTAAACAAATTTAAAAAGTTCATACAACTTTTTACAAAATGTCTTTTAAAAATGCAATTTTTTCTATACAAAATATTTGGATTAAAAACGAAAGTGTGGGCATTTTCAATTTAATGTTGGAGTATTTTGGCAATTAATGATTTTGTTTTCTCAAACACCACTTTTTAATATTTTATTTAAAAATACCTTGTTTCAATTTTAATATAGCTTCATATTATGGGATTTTTATGGTGTAATGGTTAAGTTAAAGGACTTGTGCGGACGGGGTCGTAAGTTAGAACCCCGCTCTGCACATCCTGACATCGTGCAGTAGCGATGTCCATTTTTACTTGAAAATAAAGATCAAATATATGTTTCCAATAGAAAATAACCCATTTCAGGCACTATGATGTGAAATTATAATAGGGAAAATCTCACACTATTCCCCCATGAGTTGAAGTTTAACAACGGACCTGCCCTAGGGCAGTACTATCTACTATTTATTATAAAATTATATTCCATTCATTTATAATTTTGTAATAGAATCTGAATCATAATTTTAATAATAATATATTAAATTTATGAGTTTTATTTGTACTTGTGTTTCACTGCTTCATTATAAATGTCTGTTTTGTGTTTTTGGTATCAACTGCTGAAATCTGACATATATATTTAGATCGAAACAATCATAATAAATATCTTTAATTATTCATCGAATTTTGTTTTCAACTTGTTGTCTTTTAGCATTTCAAATTTTTGTGTGTGTATGTTAGCTTGAAAAGGAAATTTCATATCACTAGAAAAAGAACAGCGATGAAATAATAATACTAATATATTAGAGCAGAAAATTATTCAAAAAAACTAGTTCATATCGGTTGCAAAGTTATTTTTTATTGTTTATTTTTTGACTTTGTATACAAGTATATATACATTTTATCTATCAACTTTATAATTTAATTTTATATATATATATATATATATATATGATTGTTTCTTTTCCGAACAGTAAATCCAATAATAAAAAACAATTTGTTTTTTGAAGATGTTTAATACGACGTTTCGGAACTAGGTACGTTCCATCATCAGGTTTATTCTGTCAAATACAATGTTTTTTAAAATACTGATTAACATTAATTAACAATGGTCAATACAGATTAATTAGAAAAAAATTTTGTTATAAATGTATATTCTGTCAAATACAATGTTTTTTAAAATACTGATTAACATTAATTAACAATGGTCAATACATATTAATTAGAAAAAAATTTTGTTATAAAGGAATGGATTATGTACCGGATAGATAGTAATAAGACTTAACTAAAAAAGGTTTTATATAAAATTGAGAAGCAAAAATTATTTACCTGTAATAATTTATATATCCATATCACTAATATTTTTTTGTTAAAAACACTAGTGTTTTTAACAAAAAAAAAAAAAAATATTAGTGATATGGATATATAAATTATTACAGGTAAATAATTTTTGCTTCTCAATTTTATATAAAACCTTTTTTAGTTAAGTCTTATTACTATCTATCCGGTACATAATCCATTCCTTTATAACAAAATTTTTTTCTAATTAATCTGTATTGACCATTGTTAATTAATGTTAATCAGTATTTTAAAAAACATTGTATTTGACAGAATAAACCTGATGATGGAACGTACCTAGTTCCGAAACGTCGTATTAAACATCTTCAAAAAACAAATTGTTTTTTATTATTGGATTTACTGTTCGGAAAAGAAACAATCAATATATTGAAAAAATCCAGGACTTATCTATTGAATATATATATATATATATATATATATATATATATACTGTATTGGATTGTATGCATGTTTGTCAACAATATTATAAAATTAGTTGGGAGGGACATTTTTTGTCTTACTATTTCCCTTCATAGTTCTTGCCAACCCTTGCAAATTTAAAATTATGTTTTTAAAGTATGAGTGAGCTTTAGAACTTTAGCCAGAATTAAAATTATTATAATAAAATCCGAATTATTTTATGATATACAAAAAAAATTTTTTTTCTTGAAAATAAAAAAATTGAATTTTAAAATAAAAAAATGCCCAAAGGCAATTCTTTCGTCAACTGCCATTTTTTGTACATTTAGCTCTGTATCTTCGAAATGGCTGGTCCGGCCTTTGCCAAAAACTCATCACTACTTCACCCAATCAGTACAAATTGAATATTTTTTGGATCATTCAAATCGGATACTCCGTTCTCTCAAAAACTTGATTCCTGCACTTTTTGCTCCGTATCTCCGTAACGGCTAAGCCTGTCTTCGCCAAAAACTAATCAGCACATCTCCCTATCAATAGGAATCGAATGTTTTTTGAACCATTCAAATCAGTTGATCCGTGCGCCCGAAAACGCGGACGAAAAAATGCGGACACACAGAACACACACACACACATCCATTTTTTCTGAGGTGTGCCTAATTGTTCAGAAACCTCTGAAACGTGAAGATACGCAAAAAATTTTATTTTTGATTTTCGGCCCAATACTATAACTTGCCCTACGTGAAGTTAATAAATAACCTCTTTGAAAATATTTAAAACAATTTTTATTAATCATTGATAAATATTTATTGATTATTAATTTTTTTTTGCTCGAATATTTAATTCCGATACAAGAAGTTCCAGCAATTTGCCTTAAGGCACGATGCCATACACCACTAGTTCACGAGAATAGCCTGCAGTTGAAAAATTGTTTCACAACATATACATCGATCACAAATAGAATGGCTTTTATTATCCCAAAACATATTCGAAAACAAGAACCTAGCGAAGACGCACTCCTCGTGATACCTTCATCAAATTCAACCGCAACAGGAATTGTTTTACCTCGCGCTTGTAAATACTGCCAGAATTTTGACTATATATACGACGTTCGATTTCGGTTTTAGTGGGTCTGGTGCTTCTTGGGAAACCGACAAACGCAAGGTCAACACCAATATAATGAAAATATGAAAAAAAAATATGAAAAGTTCGATATACGAGTATTCGTTCTTAAAAATACCATAGAAGCAAAGTTGACCCTTCTTTTGACCTTTAAAATTTTATTTGAACTAACGGACATTATTCTTTCTCTCGTACTACAATTTATTATTATTATGCGATTTGAATTATACTAGTGGTGCTTGGCATCGTGCTTTAAGGCAAATTACTGGAACTTCCCGTACCGCAATTAAACATTCGAGGAATGAAAATAATCAATAATTATTTTGAATAGTTTCAAATAGATTATTTATTATAAATTCATACTGTAAATTTATAAGTGCTTATTAAATTGTGCGACGAGCGTATTTTATAAACAACTTATGTGTATGTTTACAAGAAATTTGTTCTTTTTTTTAAATTAGTTTTATTTCAAAATTCTGATTTTTTTAAAAGTCTGAATTTTTTAAATTTTTTTTTTTGAGATCGTTTTCTCTAATTTTTTTGGGTATTTGGAAAATTTGAAAATCGTTTTTTTTAATTTTCATTTTTTTGAAATTTTTAATTTTTCTTTTTGAAAATGAAAAATCGAAAAAGAAAATAAAAAATTTCGAAAATTTGAATTTTTTGAAAATCTTGGTACAGAACCTACAATAATTTACACAAAATGTGTACACATTATTAAAATATCTAATAATTTGATGTGCATATGTCAAATGAACATTTTTGACCGCCAAATGGCATTTTTTTAAACTTATTTTCATTGAGAGTCTATTACCCCTAGACCTGCCTTCCTAAAAATTCAATCAGTTCTTCATCTTGTCAATATAAGTAAAATGTTTTTTGACTTATTAAAATCGGACCCTCCGTTCTCTAAAAACTCAGTTACCGTTTTTGGCACTTCTTGCCCCGTATCTTGCGAACGGCTAGACCTGCCTTTGCAAAAAACTGATCAGCACGTCTCCTTATCAATACGAATCGAATGTTTTTTGAATTATTCAAATCGGTTGATCGGTGTTCTCGAAATCGTCGACGAAAATTTGTATCCGCAAACACAAACACACGCATGCACACACAAATACATCCATTTTTTCTAAGGTATGCCAAAATGTTCAGAAATCTTTGAAACGTAAAGATATATAAAAAAAATTATTTTTGATTTTTTTGTGATTATTATAACTTGCCCTACGGGAAGTTAATATCTAATTGATAATTTAAGACTTGCCAAAGGTTAGGTTTCAATGTCTTTTGAATATTTTGGCATACCTTAGAACAAATTGATGTATATGTGTATGTTTGTATGTGCATGCGTGAGGATATAATTTTTCATCGATAGTTCAACCGATTTGAATAATTCAAATAGTATTTGATTTGTATTGATGGGGCCACGGACTAATTAGTTTTTGAATTTAAAAACTGGTCAAATTTTTGGGACGTCAGGTCTAACGGTTTCGTAGATCCAATGAAAAAAGTAAAACTAGTGGGGTATGGTATCGTGCTTTGAGGCAAACTACTGGAACTTCCCGTACCATAATAAAATATTTGAAGAAAAAAATTTAGTAAAAAAAGTATTTTTTGGAAATTAAAAAAAAAATTGCGAAAGGCAATCGTTTCGTCAACACAAGTAGAAAGTTATATGAATTATTCAAATCGGATGCTTAGTTTTCTCAAAAACTGCCATTTTTTGCATATTTAGCTCCGTATCTCCGAAACGGCTAGACCTGCCTTTTTTATCAAGAGAAATTTTTATCAAGAGAAATAGAATTTTTTTTAACCACTCAAATCGGTTGATCCGTATATTGTATTGTAATTGTATCCATACATACGTAAACACACAGATCAATTTTTCTAAGGTATGCCAAAATGTTCATAAGCCTTCAAAACGTGAAGATTTGCAAAAAGTTTCAATTCAATAAGCTATTTTGCGGTCAAAAATCATTATTAGCCAAATATTTTCTAAGGTTTGGTTTGGCATACGTATGCCAAATATGTTTACCAAATTATAATATATTTTATAGATATTTTAATAACAAGTAAAAATTTTGTTTAGTTTAACTAATAGACAGCGACGCGTCGCTTATGCGATTTGATATTTATCTTAAAACATATGAGCAGCGCGATTTCTTTGGAGAAAAAAATAAAAACTTTCAAAAAAATTTAAAATATAATAAAAATCAAATTTTTCAAAAAAGTCAGTTACTTCAAAAATTTCTACATTTTCAAAAATCTAAATAATTTAAAGCTTTCAATAGTTAGCTACGAAAATTACGAAGTTCCAGCAATTTGCCTTAAGGCACAATGCCGTGCCCACTAGTTGTTATTTATTAGTACCAAAAAACTGGGTCTGTACATTTCCAGCACGAATAGAATGTTTGTTGTTAATTACTGAAATTTATCGATCTTTTGATCAGTTCCTCAGAAAATGTAGTAGACTCTAATATACGTACATAAAAACGTAAAAAAACATATGTTACACATACATAAAAAATAATCAGGGTATCTTCAAACAAAAATATATATAAATCATTTTAAAAGCAATTTATGAATAGTGTTCAATGGCAATATACAATGTTGTATTTCATTATATGTTATCGTTTTAAAAATAGAATACTACATTTTAATATCATAATATAAAATTACCTCAAAAACCATGTTTTTAAAACTAATTAAAACTAAACAATTATTAATGGCATATTTTTCAAGTGTTAGTATTCTCATTTTCTAGAATATTATCATTACAATGTTGTCTTTGTTTTGAAATTATAATAACATGAACTCATGATCTTATAAAGGCGTTAAGAAAAATTACATAAGAAACGCTGCGGAAAAACAATAAATCTATTATGGTCATAATTGGACATATCTGTATAATATATGAGCACTTGGTGGTTCTAAATCTTAAATCGATAATATTCGCACAATCGTACACATACAGACACATATATATATATATATATTGTATGATTCTGAATTTGATATATATATATATATATATATATATATATATATATATATATATATATCAGATGATTAAACAAAATATTTTTTAAATAAGTACCATCTATATAATAAAAATAAAAATTAAATTAAAATATGTTCCCTAAAATAATTTTAATAGATCCATACTTTTCGAGTCTGAATTTGATTCTTTCTTAGCGGTATGATTACAAAAATTATTGAGACACAAACATAAACTAGGGTTGCATGGCATTGTGCCACGGCAAATTGCTGGAAATTTGCGTACGGTAATTAAACATTCCTGAAAAAAAAACGGTGATCAAGAAAAAATTATCAATTAGTAATAACAATTGTTTAAAATATTTATTATAAATACAGTAAATTTCATCATCGTGTTTTATAAATCTAATATAACATAAGTGCTTATATTTGGGCGACGATCTTTATCTATATTTATCTACAAGAACTAAAGTTAACAAACGCCGTCCGCACAAATAATATTCTTTTTGAATCACTCTAATCGGATGCGCCGTTCTCTCAAAAACTGATATTATTTGCATTTTTTGCTCCGGAGCTTCGAAACCGCTGAATTTCCCTTCACAAAAATGCAAGCAATTATTTACTCAATTATTACGAATAAAATATTTTTTAATCATTCTAATCGGATGTGCAAGTTTTCTCAAAAACTTGTTATTTTAGCGCTTTTTGCAACGTATCTGCGGAACAGCTGGATCTGCCTTTCCCAAAAATCAATCAGCACATCTTCAATACAAATGGAGTAGTTTTTTAATTGACAAAAAATTGTATCTAAACATATGCACACACACACCCACACACCCACACCCACACCCACATACGTAAATCCATTTTTCTAAGGTATGCCAAAATATTCAGAAACCCTTGAAACGTAAAGACATGCAATTTTATTCTCGATTTATCTGCGATAGTAATTGCTCACCCTACAGGAAATTAATAAAAACATAATAACGGGAAATAATAATTCACAACAACCATGTCAGTGAAAAAGAATATACAATATATAGTTCAAAAAATAAACTAAAGGAAAACGATAATTTCGATCATCACGTCTCGAAGGGTAGATTGTGACTAAAATGATTAAATATATAAATTACTAAATGTGACTAAATATATTAATAATTTAAAAAAGTTTAAATGTCCTGATATAGCAACAACATGGGACAATACTCTTTCATTTATAAAAGGTTTATTATCATTTCGAGAGTTTTATTCATTTGTAACATTTGTGATTTTTTATTTATTTGTGACTTTTAAGAAAGAATGATCTATTTTATATATCCTTACATTTCACAAGTTTCTGAGCATTTTGACATTTAGAAAAAATTGATGTATGTGTGTGTGTATATATGTGTATGCGGATACAATTTTTTGTCGACGATTGCGAGAACGCGGATCAACCGGTTTGAATGATTGAAAAAATACTTTATTTGTATTGACGAAATGAAGAACTGAGAAAAGGCAGGTCTAGCGGTTTCGAAGATCGAGTAAAAAAAGTGAAAAAAATGCCGTTTGGGAGTCAGAAATGATCATTAGATATATTTACATCAAATTGTCAGATATTTTATAGAGATTTTAATAATAAGTATAAATTTTGTTTACGTTCCTATGGGTTTCGTACCAATGTTTATCTAAAACAGCCACGAAGCACGATTTCTTAGAAAAAATTTCAAACTTTTCATAAAATTTCAAAATATTAAAAATATTTGCACTTTTCAAGGCAATTTTTTCAGTAATTTCAAAATATCCAAAAACTTTTCAGTTTTCAAAAAATTTTAAAGCTCTTCTAAAAAATTAAATTTTTGGTACGGAAAGTTGCAGTCTTAAAGCACGATGCCATGCACAAGTAGTTATTTTTAAAAAAGGTAATTTTGAAGGCTAAAGGTGTCAAGATCTTAGATGCGTCGTGCTTTGACTAGATAACAAAAATTTCGCCGAAGAAAACGTCCTTAACCTAAAAGTGTGCATCGTGGTTTCGTTTTTGCATTCGAGTCGCCTTAGTAAATACTAACTAACTATAAGTAGTAATAGTATACATGACACATGACACATGACACATGTAAACGATTAGGTTTTGTATCTGTTGCTATTCTATTGCTATTTGTTTCTGTACCGATGTGTATTAAGTTAACCGTTCCCCCTCCTTTGCATATTCGCAGGGAACATTACCGCGATGACGGCGGTGCCAGACTCACACGGCGCAGTCTACGTTTGGCCAACGGGCGTGTGGCATCGCCAATCCAGTTCTCGCTACCTCCGCGCGGCGCGGCTCAGTCCCACGAAGAGATCAGCATCCAGTCTCATCCGGCATCGCACCAGCCCTCGCACAAGGATGAGAACATAAAGATCAGCATCGAGAACACCAACACCTGCACGGACTCACTGGTGACGGCGCTAGACGACGAGACCTTGCTCATATCCGACTCCCTGCTCGGCGACGGCATCATGAATTCGGCGAACGCAAAATGCTCTAGCGGAAAGGTGCATTTTGGTATCAGCACGGGCGCGGCGGCGGACGATGTCTCGCTTTACGGGACGCCCAAGGAAGAGCCCGGGCCCACGCCGGTAGCCGCCTCCATTGGACTAGGAGAGCCGGGCAAGCAGAGCTTTCTCAAGAACCAACTTCAAGCGCTCTTCCAGCCGACCGATAACAAACTAGCCATGAAACTATTCGGATCCAAGAAGGCACTCATGAAGGAACGCATACGACAGAAGGCCGCCGGACACTGGGTTATACATCCCTGCTCGAGTTTTAGGTGAGTTTCAACTACTACTACTTACAATCAATCATTGTGTTAATAGAAGTTGTCAGTTGTCACGTGGATTATTGTGAATTGATTTTTTAAAAGTGATGGGTTTATGTGAACGTTGAGGGTCGCGAATGACAGTGAGTTATTTTTGATTTTATTTGTTCTATTAAATTTTTCACACGTGATTGTGCATATATACATACACACACATATATGTACATATATATAAGTTTTTACGAAATAAAGGGTGAAAATTTAGCCAAAACTTATGGATTTTTATGAAACTTCATTGTTAATGGATGTAACGATTGACCACACTACAGAATATACATATATTAACATGAGATCAATCTAATATATATATATATATATATATATATATATATATATATATATATATATATTAGGGTGGTCCTTAAAATGATCATTTTCGAATTTCCTTGCTCCCAAGTGCTAAAATGGTTCCAAATAGATAAAAAATAATTGTCTGAAAGTTTTAGCTCTTAATATTAATGTTTAGATAGAGCGCAATTCAATCAAAGTTTTGTATGAAAATAGCATGGAAAGAATTTCAAAAATTTTAAATATGTTTTTTAGATGTAATTTAGCGAACAAATGAATGAATAAAACTCATTCATTTGTCGCTAAGTTATACCTAAAACTTTTTTTTTTTAATTTTCAAAATTTTTCCATGCTCTTTCCATACAAAGTTTGATTGAATTGCGCTCTATCTAAACGTTAATATTAAGAGCTAAAACTTTCAGAGAATTATTTTTATCTATTTGGAACCATTTGAGCCCTTGGGAGCGAGGAAATTCGAAAATGACCATTTTAAGGACCACCCTAATATATATATATATATATATATATATATATATATATATATATATATATATATATATATATATATATATATATATATATGTTTTGTAGTGTGGTCAGTCGTTACATCAATCAACACTGGTAATCCATAAAAATCCATGAGTTTTGGCTTTTTCTCCATTTATTCCGTAAAAGCTTAAATTAAATAAATAAAAATAAATAATCACTTTAAATTTCTAAATTGACAATTAGATAGATAATAAAATCATTCTTTTCAAAAAATTAACACTTCTCCATTTTATAAGAATATTTACAAAGATTTTGAATTGTCATATAAATGAACATTCTAGAATTCTATGCGTTGAGATGAACTATTTAGTTTCGATTTATTTTGATTTTTTACTAAATGAATGCTAGAACATTCTCATCTGAAAATGATTTAACTACGTGTATAACTACTGATCTAAAGTTTATGGTCAATTGCATATACATACATATACAGTTACTTATAAATCCATGTTTTGTCTATTTTTTTTTCATAAAAACTAAAATTTTATAAATTAAATTAAATTATCACTTTACTTTGAAATTAAAGTGACGAAATTATAGGATTTTTTTTATAAAAAAATTGCTATTTGGTAGATACTACCTACCATCATTGTTGTGGTAGTGGTTTTGTCATATAAATAAACAATCAAGAATTCTACGAAATGAGATGAACTATTTTAATCTTTCAACTAAATGAAACCTAGGACGTCCTTATAACAAATTCATAAAGTACTTTTTATTTATGTAAAACCTTATCGTCGGAGTTCATAGTTTATGTATATGTGTATATATATATATATATATATATATATGTATATATATATACATATATATATATATATATATATATATATATATATATATGCATATGTATATATATATATGCATATGTATATATGTATATATATATATGCATATGTATATATATATATATATATAGATATATGTATATGTATATATATATACAGGATCAAATTTTAACAGTATTCATAACTGACCGAATACAAATACAAAAAAATGTTCAAAAAATATATTAATTACATTCTGAATATAACTATATTGCTGAGATTATTTGTAACGTAAAGTTTATAATTAACTCTATGGTTAATAAATGTTGTTTTAAATATTTTAAACATTAATATGTTTCAAAGGTTAAAATAATATTTACAACGATAATTATATCAACCATTGCTACTTTATCGCGCATTGCAAAGTTTCATATATCAAAAGCATTATTCAAACACTGTTATTATTTTGCAAAAAGCGTCCTTCAACTTGATATTTGCTACACACTGTTTTCATAGGAAGTCAATTGTGTCATAATTTGCTTTATATTTTACTATTTTATTAAATAATAATACAGCAAATAAGTCAGGCTTTTATTTAAATGAATTTACATGTACTTGAGTATAGTCACAAATGATCGATACGTACAAGAAGAGTTGATGGTAACTACAGATGATTTGAATCTTGATGTCCGAAAATAAGAATTAATAGTGCATACTATAGACATTTTTTCGGAATAATTTGAACAACGTTCAGAACTTAAGGGTCATGTAGAGTTTTATAACGATTTTAATTAAAAACCAAGCTTTTCAGAAGGCCAAACGGTTGACCTACCTCAATTTGATGAATTTTTTATATCAAGTCCTGAAACACTGATTTTTTTATTGAGGTAATGCCGGATAAGGGCTACTTTCACTTTTCAAAACTACTGCTTGACATCAAGTTGTCTGAGGCGGCTATCGAACCTGAAGCTTTTGATTAAAATCCCTTAACTCTAAACAGCTCCAAGCATCTATAATATTGAAATACGTTCAGAATTGTAAAAAAAACTTGAAACCGGAACATAACATTTATATAAGAACATTGCAAATAAATTTATAGTCTAAATATTTTATTAAATTGAAAGTGAAGTTTAGTAAAATGTATTTTTTGATTAGGGTAGGGCGGGACACAAAGGTCTGATTTGATTTTCGGCAATTTTATTGTGAAAACGAAACCAAATATATCCTAACAAATCACACATATTAAACAAGCAACTATCTTATTATGTTCAGTTTAACTCCCAGCTAATTCATCATAGTAGAGGTGTGTTTTTTACTGTTTTTTAAAATTTGTCACATGTTTTCTTTTGCCACACAAGATGGGACGGCCAGGAGAAATAGTTCTAATATCTTATTTTTAATTTTAAAGTGATTTTACGAAATAACAGCTACTTCATTCATCAAACCAATTTTATGGGATCATTTATATATTCATATATACTTATACGACTCTTTCCCTCTAATCACAAATGTTGTTATCAAAAAATTCCTAACTTTACTGGTTTTTGAGATATCGGTGATGGACATTTTTACCCTCTGACCTTTAAGCTCCACTCAACCCTATATATAATTGAGTGTGTAAAATTTTCTACTTTGATAAAATTTTGTCTGCCAAATAATCAATTTTTACACCTTTCCAGTATGAATCAGACCATACATGCAGATGATTTCAATTAATTAAAAATGTAGCTGAAAGTTGTACATCCATAAATTTACGCATTTACTTTTCCAAAATTAATTAGTTTTAAATCACAAAATTAATTTTAACTGAATACTACAATATTTATATAAATTCGTTATTTATGTATTTATAAATTTGGATCGGACAATATTTTTAATTCAAGCAATATCTTTCAGTACAAATTTTACCTCATAAATATTTGCTTTAATAAAAATTTTAAAGAATTAGATTATTTTATATTTTGTCACCAATATTACTAACTTGTAAGCAATAAATATTTCTGCAGCGACATAAATAAACCAATAAATAGAAAAAAAAAACTAATAAATAAATAAATGGATGCAAAATTGAATATATATGAACAAATATTGATAGACACACGTGGTTTCAAAATATTTTTAAATCTACAAACAATCTTTTGAATATTCTGGCTCTCAGTTAAGAGGTTGTTGTGATCTGATTTTAAGTTCAATTGGAAAAAATTATATAAAATCTAATATTTTGAAAACCTTCATATATATTATTACCTTTCTCATATATATTCACATTTGCATTGTAGTAAAATTCGGAGCTGTATATATATATATATATATATATATATATATATATATATATATGTATATATATATATATATATATATATATATATATATACATTTATGTGTGTGTTTATAGATATTTTACATACACCGATTGTGGTCTTTTTCCTATCGCTGGCTATAAAATCTTGATTTATATTTGTTCTATTTTTAATAGAAATACATTTGCTGAAATACATCTTGGGTAAAATATAACTACTCTGCTTGTCATAACATATCTGCAATATAAATCAACGCAAACATTAATTACTTTTATATTTGTGCATATAAACCATAAAATGCGAATATTTTTTTAACACATGAAAATATTAAATCAAAACAATCATATTTTATAGCCTAAATAAAATAATTGAATTACTTGCTGGCATCTGACGAAATATAATTTAGATCTTGATATATGTATATACATATGTAGTAAGTGACGAACTGATTTTCTTCAAGTACTAACAATAAGTTCAAATGATCGTTGTAAAATCGCAAGCAAAATTTTTGATTTTATTATCTTTTGTATAAATTTGGTGTAACAGATGTACGTGTTTGTTTTTTTTAGTTTAATGCCGTGCAGAAATTTTTGTAGATATTTAGCAAAATTGCGAAAAAACAATTTTCGTGATTTTGTTTCATGTCAAATTATATTATTAACTTCCCGTAGGGTAAAAAATTGAAAATTAAAATTTTTATACGTTTTAAAGGTTTCTGATCATTTTGGCGTACCTTAGAAAAAAAGAAAGTATGTGTGTGTGTATGAATGTGTGTGTGTGCGTGTGCTTGTTTGTATATAAGTGCGGATACAATGTTTCCTCGACGATTTCAAGAACACGGATTAACTAATTTGAATAATTAAAAAAACGATAGCTTAAATACTTTATCAGAAAGAAAAATCAGTTGTTTTAAATGAATCTTTTTTAATACTTACTGACTATTAAAAGTACCTTTAATTCCATTATTTTTTGTTATATAAATTCTGACAATTTTCCATCTATATATTTTCTTCACTTCTGAGTCTTGTGTAAAATTTTATTAAATTTTCTTTATAATTGACTAAAAATTACTACTTGTGCCACTTAGTCAAAAAGTATTTTCGTGAAATTGAAATTGAAATTATTAATGTGAGAAACTTTTTTAACCGGTCTTTGGAATTTTATAATAGCCAATTTTCTCATTCAGAACGTACTTCATTCTCATTTTAACGTATTAATAGCATACTCGTTGTCTTATGACAATTTGAAACGGATGTACATTATGCTACAATTGCAACATCATTTTCGGATATTTGATGGGTAATTGAAATTTTATCATTAAATAATTGCGAAGATTCATTTCAAAATCTATATTTTTCGGAAACTTAGGATAATACGAGACAAAAGATCTAAATCCGGGACAAACCGTGTTATTAGAAAAACACCAGGTAGAAATCTGGGACTATCCCGACCAAACCGGGACATATGGTCACCTTACATTAAATGAAACTTAAAGAACTGGCGTTTATTATTTTTGCTGGACGATCTGCAGTATCGTTTCTTATAATCAGCAGATAAGGGCAAAATTTTTGTCCACGGTTTAGCCACAAATCCCGAACCGCTTCAGAGAAGGCAAAAACAATTTTGGCGACTTTGGCGAAACTTTGTGCGGCAACAGAGTTCAGTCTTAACGAACATCTTGAAGTACGAATAATAGATCTACGAAAATTGGTCTAATTATAAAAATTCATTAATGCTTGAAAGTATGAGATTGAATCAAAATTTCAAAATTCTTCTATTACGTCCATATTAAGGACCACCCTAATATATATATATATATATATATATATATATATATATATATGCGGATGCATATTTATATGAGTAGATATCAAAATTCGTTGTGGCGTCATATGTCCGCATTTTGCGCGGATCGTATCGCGCAAGTTTTGCGGTAACGCTCTTAGTGGCTCTTTTTCATTTCTATTTTAATTAACTGCTTTTCATGTTTCAAATATTGAAAATTAACATACTTTGCTATTATTTTGCGAAACTACCAAATGTCTAATGAAAACTTTTCACATTATTATAATGAGGTAAAATGAATCTATACTATCGATAGCAATAATGTAAATAAACCTTATCGAAAGTTATACTGGATGAAAAAAAGTTTTTGTTTTATATTTAACTTCCCGAAGTAGAATTTATGTTTTCATAAAAAAATCCGATTTGCTAATTTTGTTTTCTCAACGTTTCATGCCATTCTGAATCGAATGAGACCAAATTTGGAAAAAGTGTGTGTGTGTGTGTGAACAGATTTTTTTCCTTAAATCGACGTTTTCTACAAAAATTTTAAAGCCATTCGACGTCACTTGATAAGGACTTGCATTTTTCGTTTTGTGCGACGATCGGTGGAGCCGTTTCTTCGTAAATAGCAATAAAGTGCAAAAAAATCGTCCACGATTTAGCCCGCAATACTAAATCAAAATTTCAAAAATTCGATCGACTAGATTAGTTTTTGGTAGAGATTCGTTGGCACATGTGCTTGTAATTGACCGTTAAAAATATTTTTTCGACGTTTTATTAACTTCCCGAAGGAGAAGTTTATGTTTTCATCAAAAAATCCGATTCGCTAATTTTATGTTTTCTCGACGTTTCAAGCGATCCTGAATCAAATGAGACCAAATTTGGAAAAAGTATGTGTGTGTGTGTGTGCGTGTGTGTGAACAGATTTTTTGGCGTAAATCGACGTTTTCTTAAAAACGGCTAGACCGATTTCAAAAATTTAAAAGCCATTCGATGTATCGCCATGAGGACTAGCGTTTCTGAGTTTTGTGTGACGATCGGCCGAGCCGTTTCTTTGTAAATAGCAGAAAAGTGAAAAATTTTGCGTCTACGTTTTAGCCCGCAATTCTTAATCGATTTTGAAAATTCAAAAACCGTTCGAAATATATTGGTTGGGAATCGTGCTGATTAGTTTTTGGTAAAGATCGGCCGGGCCGTTTTTTGTAATAAAGTTTTTTTTAAAAAAAAATTCGACGATTTTTCTTATTATTTTTTTGACGGTAGATACCATAGTCCTCTAGATCTGATATTACAGCCCTACGACAACTCGTTTAGCTTTAAAAATTCTTCAAAGTTTGCAATAATTAGTATCGTTTTTTGGCATTTGTCAAAATTACGATCGATGTTTTCTCAAAAACGGCTAAACCGGTTTCAACAATTTAAAAGCCATTTGATGTATCTCAATGAGGACTATCGTTTGTCAGTTCTGTGCGTTGATCAGCCAAGCCGTTTTTTTTGTAATTTGGAAAAAAGTGTTAAACTTTTCGTCCACATTCAAGCCCAAACTACCGAATCGATTTTAAAAAATCAAAAACTGTTCGAAAAATATTAGTTGGGCATGATACTGATTAGTTTTAGGTAAAAATCTACCGAGCCGTTTTCTTGTAATTAACTGTTGAAAAAAAAATTTAAGCCGATTTTTATGGAACTTTTTTTGGCGATATATAACACGGTCTTATACAACTTATTGAGATATTACGCCCTTACAACAAGGAGTTTAATTTTAAAAATTCACAAAATTTTAAGAAAATGAATAGTTTTTTTGACGTTTGTTAAAATTAAAAATACACGACTTACTTGGTATAACGATAGAGTACTTGGTTTTAATGAACATACTGAGCCATTAAAGTCCTATGGAAACTGGTTCAATTATAATAATTGTTGATTTATGAAAATTTGCTTTTAGAAAATACTCCGAGTCAAAGTGTTCGTTCGTTTTCAATTATGTGTAATAAATCCACTCGGAATACTTTTAATGACTCATAAATCAATATATTTTTTATTGATTAAGTCGATTATTTAAACATATCGGGAAGTTCATGTAACTTGCCTTAAGGCTAAATACCAAACCAACTAGTATGAATTTTTTTTTGTCGATAGATATCATGGTCTTCTAGATCATACTAAAATATTATGGCCCTACGACAAGTCGTTTTATTTTAAAAATTTGTCAAAGTTTGCAAAAATTGGTGACGTTTTTTGGCGTTTGTCGAAATTAGACCTTTCGCCGACGTTTTTTCAAAAACGTCTGAACCGATTTCAAAAATTTAAAAGCCATTTGATATATCCCGATGAGGTCTGTCAGTTTTGTGCGACGATCGACCGAGCCGTTTCTTAGTAATTAAGAGAAAATGTGAAATTTTAGTCCACGTTTTTGCTAAAAATTCTGAAGCGATTTTAAACATTAAAAATCTCTTCGAAAGATATTATTTGGGAATTGTGCTGATCGGTTATGGACAAGAATCGGCCGAGCCGTTTTTCGTAATTAATTATTGAAATTTTTTATGTTGATAGATATCATTGTCCTAAAAAGCATACTAAAATATAACGGTTCTACGAAACGCCGTTTAATTTTAAAAATTCATCAAAGTTTTAAAAAATATGATTGTCAAAATTTGTGGCAAAAATCGCTTTTATGATTTCACAAATTTAAAAGTCATTTTTTTAAATTAGCTGAACAATAAGTCTACAAAACTTATCTAGTTGTGTAAAAAATGTTACCATTAATTTAAATGATTAAATGATATTAGGATCTACGTACATGATACATGTAATCGTGCAGTTGAAAATTTTATCTAAACATCTAAATCACAATTTCGGTTGATTAATTTAATTATTACACATTTCGGGAAGTTTTTGCAACTTGCCTTAAGGCAATATGCCACTTTCTACTAGTCTTTATTTTATTCTTAAAATACATTCATAATTTCATACATTAAACTACAATTAATGGAATAAGATAACATTTACTTTAAATAAAAATGATTTGATCAAAAATGCGCAACTGTGGAGAGGACATGGGTTTTCTAAAACATATAATTTTTAAGTATACTAAATTTCGAAAAAAAGCGGTCACTGAATTACAGAGAAGTTATGTGAACCATTTAATTCGTTCAGATTAGTTTCAAATAAGGAATATTATAAAACAATATATTATTTTTTAGATAATTTTAAAACTAGTATATAATATTTTGTAATCATGTAAATGGATCATTTATAAACAAGAGACCGAACAAATTCATATTATCTTATTATAATCTTGATATTTCAAAACTCTTGTTTTGGCATACTCCATACAAAACAACATGTGTATGCGTTTTTAGATACATTTTTGGGTCACTCTTTATTAAAATTCATCATACGATTTCGATGGTTTCAAAAACTTTTGATTTATGTTGCAATATAACATGTCCATTGTGTTTTCTTAAGTAGAACCTGCGGTTTCATATTAATGGAAAAATATTGCTATTTTGTGGCTTGAAAATTGAATATGTTTATGGGCATATCAATAGCATTTTATATAAATTATTACAGTAAAGCTTTTTTAAAATTATGGGGTATGAAGATTAGATCGGGTATGAAGATTAGCTAGGTATTCGTTAAGATATTGTTTTTTTTTAAATTTATTCAATTTGAATTTTTTTTATTAACTTTTTATTTGGCCTTGCTTACTCTGAGCATTACATCATTTTTATTTATTTACATTCTAATTTTTATATCATTTTCAATCTATACATGTATCCTATTCTATATTCTTCTTCTTCTTAATTTCTTCAATTCTTGTTTTTTTGAAATTTCTAATTCTATTCAATTTCTAGCTTCATTCTATTTTTAATTAACATTATTAGATAAATAAGCTAACATTTTTAGCTTATTTATCTAATAGTAATTATGAACTCTGTGACTACAGTATTTTTATGAAGTTTTTGTTTTCAAATTTAGATCATATTTAGCACAAAGACTCATAGAACATATTTATTATTTTGATTGTCTGTAATAAAAAACAATAAAAAAAAGCTCAAATAATACTAAAAAATTGCATAATAATTATTTATTTCCAAAGCAAGTCCATAGATTTTATAGTTCATTTTCATAGTTTATTCACAGGTATATTCGTCATGCGTCATATCAGTGACTATTGGCTATTAAAATTTTGATCTTTTAGAAAAACTAAGTTTATTCTCAAATTTTAAGATGTTTTAAATATTTGAAGCTATGGCGGTATAAAATCAGTAGTAGTAAGTTGCATTTTACTTTCATTAAGGCAAGTTCCATGAATTTTGGAAAAATATACATGAAATTTGGAAATAATATACATAATCAATAAAAATTGATATATAATTATTTAGATAACATTGTAACTTATTTCGAAAATAAAATTTTTGCTCTCCACCAAATATTAATCAATGCGATTTCCAATTAATATTTTTTGTACAAATTAATAGTACACGTAAATGTATTAATTTAATTTAATTTATGCAACACATTTCAGTCTGAATCGTGTTCTTAAAATTTATTTTATTTTAGGCGGTATTCTAGTGTAGAAATTAAAAAAAAGACTTTTCTTTTGTTCAATATTTTCAAAGTTTAACTATTTAAGAATTTGTACGAGAGATTTTTTTTCAAATTTAAATTATTTTTAGAGATACAGCTAGTTGACCATGATAATTCTCTTCTGTTTCCTTCCTTTTGCGAAACTTTAAACGCGTTTTTCTCAAAACATTTTTTTTAATACGATGCCTACGATTTCTCGAGTTCTACTGAACCGATCCACTTGAAATTCTCAGAGAATCTTATTTATAGACTCTTTTGCGGTATACTCGTATACTATACTCATTCCCAAAATGTTTACTATATTTAAAAGCGCAAGAAACTCAAAAATGTGGTTAAAAAATGGTATTTATTTTTAAATTGTCGCCATTTTGTCAAAAAAAAAACTAAGTAGTTTGTAGTATATACCATAGCGAGAACATTCTAGATCAGTAATCTTTTCTTCTTTTTCATTTCGGATTACTAGGAGGGCTGAAATTTAGTGTAGAGCGATGAATTTTAGATCAATTTTAAAGTGTCGTAAAATAAAGCAATGAATGCTTTTACTATTCATTTTTTACCACTTGTTTATTAATATCATTAAAATACAAAACATAAATAAAAAAATAAAAAAGTTGAAAATTGTAAAAACTGGCAGCTGATGAAGTGGGTGGTCTCAAAAATGGCATCTAAGTCTTGACATGATTCCAAGCCTTCCTAGCCATCGGAAATGCAAAAAATAAAAAGATTATTAATCTACAATGATGTCGCAATCGCCCGAACTAGAGATGAGTAAAAAAATGTTTTACAAATTTTTACTGTTTTTTTGAGTGTCTCGATTTTTTAAAAAATAGTAAAAATTGGAATTTTGGGATAATCCTAGTTCGGGCTATAGATAGGTCTATAAACAAGACTCTCTGAACATTTCAAGTAAATCGGTCGATTAAAACTCGAGAAATCGTGTCAACAGTATTGAAAAAGTCTGTTCTGAGAAAAACGCATTTAAAGTTTTGCGTGAGTATGGAGACCGAGTCAGTAAAATGCCTATATCTCCGAAAATAATTCAAATTTTCAAAAACCTTCTCGTACCCATATTCTTAGATAGTTTGAAAATATGAAATAAAAAAAAACGATTATTTTGAATTTCTACACTAGAATACCCCCTTAACTTGTTTTTGTACTTTTGCAAAAAATATAAATATTAGAGAAAAATTTATATTAGAGAAACTTTTGTAAAATGGCGATAGAATTGTGGTAAAATCTCTTATAATTAAGCTTTGTACATGCAAGGATAATAAATTAAAAAGTTGTATTCCAAACTTGTCAATCCAAACTTGTAAGATTCGCTAAGTTGTAAGTTTCAAGATTCTTTCTTTGTTAGTTAAGTTTCTTGTTTGTAAGTATTGGACACCGAAGGTACATTGTGAATAAATAATACGAGCAAAAATACACCACGAACAGTAAGGAAGCTAATGCGAAGATGCCCTTCGCCTAATGCTCCTGCGACATCTTCAGAGCTTCATTGTCATTTCACAATTACGATGTTGTGTATAATTATTGTGACTAATGAATGAGTGAGTTAATAATTAGTATCGATTCGCCTGTTATAACGGCAGTAGATTTAATTGTGAGCTACATGAAATTGTGTAAACGGGAATGTGTACCTTGCGGCTTTCGGTAATGCTAATCTATAATTTACATGCGGTGTACGCAACATGCCATGTGACGTCAGGGCCCGCAGAACCGATCGCTGTCAAAGAGATGGGATCCGGTGCAACTCACTTGCTCACTTGCACCGGGGCGGAATTCAATTTTCGGCTCTCGCACCCTATTGTTGTCGACGCACGTCAGCTCATCGATCTGTCCAACAGTATTTCTAGTCCACTAGGCACTTGTTTTTATTATTGTTCAACCAGTTGAGCGTGTTTAGTAATGAAAACATATCAGTCATGAAGATGTGCCAATGTTTTTTCTATTGACGACTAAAACCGTTGCGCGTGAAATTTTGGTACTGTTTGATATTTGAATGTAGTTTTGTTTTGTTTTCGAAGAGCAATCAGAATGCCGTGATAATTATTGCTTAGAAGACAATCCAATTTGTACTTTTCTACTTTCTGATGATATCCTTTTACAACAATATCCGGAACATACGGATACTACAGACTACACAGAACAGGGCACTAAGACTACTGGTGAGACTAGGTACCGTTGTGCCAGGGTACGGTAGCGATACTTGTCATAACAGCTAAACTGTACTGATTTTGAGACGGAATCCAAAGGAAGCAAGATGAAGACCTTCGTATTGAAGACCTTTTAAAGAGTCAAAAGTAAGTTTTTCCATTCTTTTTTTTTAATAACTGTTACTTGTATACATATAGATCACTTTGTTCGTTATTGTGCTTTAAATTGAGCATTAGTAGTTCATTACCAACAATTAGCTTCTAGCTCAGTCATAATGATGATATGTTTTCAAAAGTGTGCGGTTGTGGGTACGGTTGTGACAAATTTTGTGGCTTGTGACATGTATTTCTGAAGATTTTTTTAACTTAAATAAGACAAAATGCGCTAGAGAAATGGAAAATAAAATTGAATACAAGAAGAAAAAGGATTTACAAAGATTTTTTTCTAAATTTGTTTACAATATTATGTTTTGTTATAAATTCTTAAATTATATTTATAAGTTTTGTGATTGTTAAAATGATTATATTGTGTTGTGTTACAAAGAGTCTGGGCGTGTTTCCATACAGAACCGGCTCCACCCTGGTATTTAAATAATTTTGATGCCATTTTATAGATATTTTCGAAAAAATCCGATATACCAAGTTTCAAATCCGTAGCTCATCATAGGTGAAATTCGTAGGTGGAATTTGTCTACACATACTTAACACATAGATCCACTTTATATGGACGTTCTTGTACCGGCAGCGCGTGTACTAGCTTAAGTTTTTCCAATGCTAATTTAAAAGTAGTCCAAAAAGCCGCACTGGTAGAAAATGGAAAATAAAAAATCATTTTCACCTTTTCACGCACTAACAAATAATTTTTTCACTTTATTTGTTATGAACAACATAGACAAGATCAGTATAAATAGAATGACGTTAACACTTTCGATATCTTTGATATTTCCAACAAGAAGTGATCTTGAAAAAAGGGGCCACTTTCACATGTTTTTACTGATATCTCGGCCAAATGATGAGCTACGGATTTGAAACTTGGTATATCGGATTTTTTCGAAAATATCTATAAAATGGTATCAAAATTATTTAAATACCAGTGTGGGGCCGATTCTGTATGGAAACACGCCCATACCCTTTCTGACAATAAAGTCGTTTTTGACAATAAAAGTTATTTTGGCGTTTATACCTATTGTATTTTAACCTATTTTTATGCCTGACACAACCGTCCCTGAGGATGTGGACGGTTGTGACACTCGCTCTTTTCTTGTAAGATTTGAGTTTACGACTAATCCATCTTATTTAATGACAGTATTTTAGTATTTTTATGTGAACAAATATTCAAATTATCATTTAATTTACTTTTCTTTCAGCTAACTGGTAAATGAACAAAATTATTGCTTATCAAAAAAACGTGGCACAATCGTACCCAGTTTCCCCTACGGACATACTACAAAATACATATATGAACAAACTGACGTATATGACTTTATAAACAAGCTGACTGAGAATTTTTACCTCAAATATAGGGATAAAGATAATATTAACATCAAAGAGCTCGGACAATATACTCACGAAATAGTGTGGTATGGCAAAACTATATCCTGATCAAACCATAGCGACATTTGGAACACACTGCTAATAAAGATATGTCTTTGTGAATTTTTTTTGAGAAGAAGTAAACCGTTTTTTGTTACATGAATAAAACATACTGTTTTTGCTTATTGTCATAACTGTTTTTCTTATTTGCATCAGGCATTACGCTGTTATTGTCTGATGAAAAGCAGTAGTCATCAGGGTGAAATGCAGGCGGAAATTCTATAACTCTAACCACTAATCTACTACTGATCTCAGAGAATCAATTTCATTATTATACCACAATTCAACAATCTGTCAATATAAACATATTTTGGGTTTAACTTGGAAATGTAGATAGCAATATGTATGGTATGGTTCCAAGCAATGGTGTTGTGCTAATATTTTTTTTGCCGGAACGCTAAAATTTGAAATCCGGTTCATAAAATTTGATATATTTCGATAAGAACTCACAAATCTAATATATTGACTTCTTATATAATTAACTCTATTATATACAGATAGTCTATGCATTAAATTGTACAAGTATGAGGGAATCATTGAGTACATAATTTATATTCTTCAATGACATTAATTATATTTATTTTGGCATTATTTGTACTCATTAATACCTACAGGTATATATTATGATATAATAGTACTCAAGATTTATTACAATACTTTATAAGACTTAACCTAATATGATCGATAACCTATTACCTATCATACTATACTATATTATTGTATATCATAGATAGATATCTATTATCTATCATACCGTGAGATACCTATACCGTCATTTATTATTATATACCTACATACTACTGTCTAATTTATATATTCACCTATATTATATAGGTTTTCCTTACACCCTATGTATTTTTTTTATTACCTCTACCTATCTATTGTCTATACCGGGAATCGAACCCGGGGCCTCCGCGTGGCAGTCGCGTAACTTAACCACTACCCTATCGGGTACCCCCACCAATAATATAATTAATAAGGGACGCACTGTTGTTACCGCGGGTCATTTTCTAATTAATTAGATAATTAATACTAAGGTGGCGCGACGACACGCGGAATAAGACGGTTGATTGTAGCGATACGGTGGTGTAGTGGTTAAGGTCGTAGCGTGTCACGCGGCGGACCCGGGTTCGATTCCCGGTAAGGGTACAAATAGCGTGTAAGAAAAATTGTAGGTAATAGGATATACAGTAGATAGGTTATATAATGTAGGGGTTGAGAGTATATGGTGAAATATAGCGTATGGTATAGATTTAAGGCGTGTAGTATAGAATGCAACGTATAGGCATACGTAAGGCTATAAAAATACACGAATACATACCTATGATGTAGATGTTATCGTATAAGAAATGCGAATGTATATAAGATTTAATTTATTAATATTATTTTTTCTATTAGAATTTTTATCTCGGTATTAAATATCTAAAATATCCGTTAAGGCGTCGATTACACCTTACTGCTGCCTTTGCCGTTATCACTTTATAGAAAATTAATTACTGCACTTTTAAACGATTGTGTGCACTGTGCGACAATAGACATAGAACTATAAATTTTATTAAATGTTTGAGTAACTTGTGCGAGCTGATTTTCTTAAGATGTTCTTAGTCTCGCAACTTACTGAATTCTAAAAATTTTAAATTTAAAAATATAATATAAATTATTATACCGCTGTCTGGAAGATATGGCAATTTATAAATATACAGACTAATACATACAGAATTTGGAATTTTTCTATAATCCGTAATATTATGAAAGTTTGCATTAGACCTAGAAAGGGATGCGTATTTACCTAAGCTATGGAAATATATGGACAAATTATATGATTTGCACATGTGCATCCTGTGCTCACTTAAACTAAACAATGATCATAATATATTTAACGAATTTTTAACAGTATTTACAAATTACATTCAAATCACCCAAAGCAAGTGGGTTAAAGTGGTGTAATTTTTTAATTTGCCTCCCCCTTTTGAATTTAAAAATGGATTTTTCTGTGGGGCGTGCGCCTCACGTTGGGAATTACTAGTCTAGGAGTACACTTTTTTAATCTACTACCAGGTTAAAATAATTGAGTGAGCATCAATTCCACAGCACCTTCATCAGATTTTTAAAAGATCAAAGTTTCTATGAATATGCATACAAATCTCAAATTGTAGGCCGAAATTGAGACAATAAGTCTATTAAAATATCAGGGTAACTCTTTTGCTATAAATTTTCAACTAATTTACCAATAAATAAAAGTCAATAAAACAATGATTAAAACAAATTACCATGTTGGATTGTAAAAATTTACAAGCGATCGAACGGCTTATATTTTTGCCTTAGATGACGATGAAGATTAAAATATTACATTTTTTTGCAGTTCTTATGCTTTTGTATTTATAGAATTGCTTTTTTTCGTTACAATCAATTTCCATTATATGAATGTCTTAAATTATTTATTTTATTCGACAAACGCCCGCTATGCCCGAAACAAGCCCAACTTATATCCGAAATATTAGTGCATCAGACACTTTTCGGTCTTAAAGTAACATATGCGAAATTTGAAATACACTTATGTATTGTAATTAATATTTCAGCTCATACACCTCAATTTGTAACTAAATTAAAAACGACTTTGATAAAACCAGTGGTGTTGTGCTAATTTTTTTTTTGCCGGAACGCTAAAATTTAAAGACCGGTTCAAAAATCGGTTTTCATGTTTTTTCCGGTTCAGTTCGAAAAGGAAAGAAACAAAAATTATTACAAAACCCATTTTGTTCACATATATGTATGTTTATTACAATAATAACATTTAATAAAAATTAGTTGAATAATAACTTATAAAATTTACTTATTAAATCATTTTCTGTATGTAGCGATTTTTTTATATTTTTTCTTGCCGGAACGCGTTCCGTCCCATAAATGATTTGCCGTTCCGGCGCGTTCCGGCTCGACAACACCACTGGTTCCAAGTGAAATAGTTCCTGCATCAATATAATAATCATCACTATTACAGAAACTGTAATAATAAAAATTCATCACATATAATTTGGACAATTGTTTGGGTTGCCATTTATAAAATTAAAAATTGATTTTCTTGACATTTTTCTTCCAAAAAAGGACAAAGAAATTAAAACCATCATTTTGGAGCAGATATGAATATTTCATATTTGTATGAATAATTATATTTTTAAAAATAAATTTTTACTCAAAATACATAAATTTTTCTTACTAATTTTTCAGTTTTGAATTACTAAATCGTTATAGAATTTACATAGACTTAAGATTCAAAGTCAACATTTCCACCCTGAGAGTGAAACTTTCGGTATTGGCTTTGTGCATAAATTAGATATCCATTCTAATGTACTTGAAATTATATTATTAGCATAATATTAAATAGAACACGAAACTATTTTACTACTACTATAGCAGACCAGTTATTTTGTTCTGATGAAGTCAATTTTGACTTCTAGAGTTTTGTGCCAATTTTTCTTATTCCATGGATTTAGTATAATAAACGGTTTGGATTAGTGTCTATATATATATATCCTAATATATATCCTCTATATTACAATTTATATCTTAAGTATTGACAATAATTGTGTTCTAAAGACTTTCTAGTATTAATATACGTGAACAGTTTTTTTCTGAGAAACATAATATTTTCCAATGTTATTTTTATTTGCATCGGAAAAATTGACAAATTTATGCACAAAATATTATAATATAATTTATTTATAATTTATTTATTTATGTTATTGGTTGCATATTTATTATTGAATGAATATATGAAGCTATTAAAATAATCTACAGATGATCAACTTACAAATCAAAATACTTACATATATACAATTCTATGAAACTACAAAAGCAAATGTGCAAAACTACTGATCTCCATTTTCTGCTAGTCTTCAAATCTAGAATTCCTGAAATCTGTTCAGGACAAATATAAAGTACAAGTAAACTTATTCTGTACAAGTCAACATTAATCTATAAAAAGTGGGTCAAGTCTATAAAAAATGGGTCTGCATGTATCCATCATTTTATATCAGGTCCACTTTTTGTATCTTAAAAATGTTCTTATTAGCATCAGTAAGCATGTAAGTAATATGTTCAGCATCCCGCTCCTGGTAATATTTAGGAACATGGAATACATAATATTTAATTATGTATTTTCTTCTCCAGAATTTCTTTCCATTTCTTGAGGGTATTATTTCGAATTACACAGTCTGCCGGCGATTCTAAATTCCTCTCTGTTTTCATATAAGAATTTCATCTTGAACCTTACCATATTTTCTTCATCAACTTTTTTATGTCGAGGTTTTGCTAAAGTCCGGCCAGTTTGGGTCGAAACTAGGTCGTAAACGCATTTATTATTAAGGATCTTGTTTTGATGTCTTCGTGTGATTGAAAAGTTTTTGTTTGCTGACCGCACGAGGCAATGCCCTGTTATTAACTCGAACTTGCAGGATTGTGTTTTGAAATTTTCTATTTGATCTTATTCATCTGACTTCTTTAATAGTTACTTGTTAGTAAACATTGAATCGTTCCAGGATAGCATTGTTTTAAAAAGTACATATTTCGTTGGAGAATCTATTCATATCTATATAAAACAAAATTGAAAAAATCGTAAAAACTGATCTACAATATCAGGTTGCATTGACCTTAGGTTTTAAAAGTTTAATTGATGTAACTATGTTTCTGATACGATAATTTACACAAGTAATATTTTTAAATTTAAATCTTCAATAGATTGTACTTATTTTAAAAAAAGTAGAAATTAGAAGAAAATAATTTATTTAACTTCATTAAACTGTTAAAATTCTAATAATGTTAATAATTCTAATATTGGTTGTACTTATTAATGAAGGTAGATACGAAATTAAATTTTTGATGTTTGTTCGGATGAAAACCGATTTGCTAGTTTCATGTTTCCTCGCCGTGTCTAGCCATTCTGAATCGTTTGACATCATAATTGAAAATAGTATGTGTGTGTATGAATGTCAAAATTTGACCTTTCCTCGACGTTTTCCTAAAACCGATTTAAACTAGTGGTGTATAGCATCGTGCCTTAAGGCAAATTAGTGGAATGTTTGAGAAATATTAAATATTGTAATATTGTATAAGATTTATAAGAATTATATAAACTGAATTGCAAAGTTGAAATTATTTGTTTAAAGTATATTAGAACTTTAGTCAGAATTAAAATTAAATTCGGAATTATTTTTGATATAAAAAAAATAATAAAAAAAAATTTTTTTTGAAAAAAAATTTTAAACATTTTTTTTAAAATCAATTATTTTGTTAAAACAAGCAGAAAGTTCTTTGAATATTTCAAATCCGACGTTTAGTTCTGTCAAAAACTGCAATTTTTTGCACTTTTAACTCTGTATTTTCGAAATGGCCGTACCTGCCTTTGCCAAAAACTAATGGCCTCATAATTACTTCTCCCAATCATTACAAATTGAATGTTTTTTAGATCATTGAAATCGAATACTCAGTTCTCTCAAAAACTCGATTTGTGTTTTCTGCACTCTTTGCTTCTCTGATCTCCGTAATGGCTAGACCTGCCCTTGCTAAAATCTAATTAGCACATTTCTCTATCAATAGAAATCGAATGTTTTTGGAATCATTCAAATCGGTTGATCCGTGCGCTTGAAAACGTGGACGAAAAAATGCGGACATACAAAACACACACACACTTTAATTTTTTCTGAGATATGTAAATATGTTCAGATAAGTTCAAAACGAGAAGATATGCAAAAATTTTCATTTAAGATTTCCGGCTCATTACTATAACTACGGGAAGTTAAAAAATCAAAATCAAAATTATTTTGTCCACGTTTTGCCAAAAAGTGTAAGCGGATTCTGAAATTTCAAAACTTAATTTTAACTTCATGTTTATTTTAAATTTAGCTAAATTTCAATATTATAAAAATATTAATTTATTTAGGCAAAGTCAAATCATTTACATCTAGTCATAAAATTATTTTAAGGCATTTACAAGAAGAAATACGTTTATGAATATTTTGTATATACAAGATGCAAGTATATACAAGAAAGGTTTGCTGCTTCAAAAGATGATATCATAGATATAATCATCAAAATATATAATCACTAATTATATTATCATTCATCTAATTTCGCATTTTAATTCCAAAAACACCTAAATTGATTTTAAAACGTTCGATAAGTATCAATTAGATCTCGTGTTCAATTTTGCTTGCTTTGACATACTTTCTATAAATCTAAGTGATTTATAGATTTATGAGCACATAATCATGAATTTATTACCTATTCATCTACAAATCTATATGTGGAACTATATAAATTTTTAATAGTACACTGTATATTCGTACATTTGAAAATTGTGTTTTTGCACATCTATACATCAACTGGGTTGCAATTATATCGACATAGAATAGTAAATCAAATTCTTTATTTCCTATGCTTTTTCATGAATGCATCACTTTTATTGTTCTGAACTTTCAAAGTAAATTGTAGTTACTGATATTAAATATTCTGTATAATTTTTTTCGTTTTCGTGTGAACAGCAGTCAAAATTTTTAGTATTCTATTTGGTAGCTGTTGTGATGTTTATTTTTACTAATAGGTATTAGAACTCATAGATGGCTATCCAATGGTCGTCTTATACTATTTTTGATATATTTTTATTTGATGCAATGAAATCCTATTTTTGCTAAATATTTTTAAGTGAAAATAAACATTACTACTGCTTGATATTAGCAGCTTTGACTTGCAAGGCTTCTCATCATTTGCGCCACCCACTCCTGGCCTATATTTTTTAATAACGTCAAATATCTTGCCAAATCATAAATATATTTGAGAACTTGCACATAATGAAGGGGAGACTGGGTACGGTAGTGACAGTCGTCATAACAGCTAAACTATGCTGATTTTAGTATGTTTGTTTGAACAAGTTTCCATTATTGCATTGAATCAGAGCTTTTAGTGAGTCGCAAGTAAGTTTTTTAATTCGATTTTTTTTAAATAATAACTGTTGCTTGTATACAGATAGATCACTTTGTTTGTTATTTTGCTGAAGTTGAACTGAATAGTTAATTACCAGCAATTAGTGTATACGTAGATAATTTAGCTCAATCATAACGATTATTTATTTTTCAAATTGTGCGTTGGGTACGGTTGTGACATTTATTTCTTGTCCTTTTCGTGTGAAGATTAAACAGATGAATAAAAAACCAACCTAACTAAGAAAAGATACGAAAGGGAAAGGAAAATTCAGTTAAAAAAAAACAATATTTTACAAAGATTATTTGTGAGCTTTGTTTAAGAAATTATGTTTAGTTACATTATGTTATCATATCGTTTTGGGGGTGTGGGCGGTTGTGACACTCGCCATTTTTTTGTATGATTTGAATTTATGACTAATCCATTCTATTTGAGGACAGTATTTTAGTATTTTCACGTAGACAAATGTTCAAATTACAATTTAATTTACTTTTCTCTCAGCTTACTGCTAAATTAACAAAATCATTGCTTGGCCCAAAAAATGGTACAACCGTACTCTGTCTACCTTGTAATTGATTAATATTGATTGAAATTGAAACTTTATAGACGAAATGAAATGTGCAGGATAAATTTTAATGTACTTCTAAAAAATAAACCTGGTAGCAGGAACAAGACTAAAGATCATCATTTGGGAGTATTTGACATAACTAAGAGTATTTGCCATTATTAGTTTATTTAAAGAAATTTTAGCTCCATGCACTCACTAAATTTTGAGTTTTGCTTGATATAATTTTTATAAGATTTACAATGAGGTCACTCAAGGCAAGCGTGTCAACTAGGGTTTGTCGGTTTTTAAAACCAGATCAACTATTATTTCTTTGTTTTACTAATTAAAATTAAAATAAATTTGTTTACCATCCATAAAATTAAACGATAAATAAATTCAGCCAAAAACTGCTTTAAATCACACTAATATATCCAATATTTTTTTATTATGTTATTACAGAAAAAAATGTTTTCTATATAAAATTTGAAAACCGGATAAAACGACATTTTCCGAAATGTCGATTTTTCTATAAACCATTCAACTATTCGAGTATCTATCATTCTCAGAATAATACAATGCAGTTGATAAAATAAAAAACTTGCAGAAAAAATGTTTTGAAACTTGATATAACTTTTAACTCATCATTTAGCATGGCTTGGTGCAATGTTTTATTCGTGAGATAATTGTACCTGATAGTAGCAGAAAAAAGTATATCAAGTTTCAGTTTATTACAAGTACGAAACAAACGCTTTAAAAGTGAAAACACTCAAGTCATTGACGAAGTTTTATTGAAATATTTAGGTCTATTTATGGATATAATTGCTCTCGACTGTCGAATGTCTAATACGTGATAATTGTTGTTTTTGACAAATTATGAAATCTTACTTACATTCAGAAAAGCTTATCCGAGGTTTTTCTATTTGAACAGAAATCATAACTATTCTAAGTATTGTATGAGCTTTTGTGGTATATCTTCGGCTACCTAGCTTTATTAGAAGACAACTCAATGCTTGTCATTCTTTTTTCTTTTTATGATGAAATTTTTACATACTTATAATCGTGATGTGATAAATTGCATCATAGTCTCCGAAAGGCTATTTTTAATTGCTAAAATATTTAGGTCTATATTTTCAAGTGAAAACGGATATCACCTCTTCGAGTAGCGCGGGATTTGAACTCTAAACCTCATGGTTGTTAGGTAAAGATTTTCACCATTGTACCACGAAACTCTATCCGAGAATAGACCTATGTTTGTGCATCATTGTGTATATTTCATTATCTATATATCTGGTGTTTTGTGAATTTAATAGATATATTTAATTTTTTTATACATCACACGCGCGAATCGGATTCTTTATTTTGATGACTAAATATCACAGTTTATTATCTTATGTTATCATAAAGTTCAAGTTCTCTTTTTTTACAATTTTGGAGATTGTTAGAAGCAAATTTTACTTGACAACATTGTTTGTGTTTATGTATTAGGTCATTGACATAAATTATTACCATCGGTAAAAAAATACATACAGTTTGAACTAGATTTTTTAAATGTGTGATTTTTAACCTATTATCCGATAAGTTTGATTTGTTATCGTATTACACGTTAATAAAGCAAAAAAAGAAGCCAATTGGATCGTCCTGTTTTTTTTAAAAAGTACATTTAATGTAATGTTGCCTTTTTGAGATTTTCTTAAATAATTCAAATCAGTTTAACCAGGCTTTTCCCATAAATCAATTGTTCATAAAGTATATAAATTATTATTTATAACTTTGTCCAGAAAGCAGTTGTGTACAGTATCGAAAGTACAATAAGCAAGAAATAAAAATGGATTTTACTCATTATTAGACCCGCATAAGCCTAATATTTCATTAAATTCTTCTTTTATAAATTTGATCTAACAAACTTTATCACTAGGCTCTTAGGATATTTAGCTGTCTGTTGTTTAGTACCACATTTTTGGCCACATCATATTTTTTTATTTGTTCTGTTTCGGAACATTTTTTGTTTTTTCTTTTTTTTTGTTAACGATTTGGCAACTCATATCCCCAACATTTAATCTACAGGGAAACCCTATATTTATGAAATTAAAGAAAAATATTTTTTAGTTGTATTCAATAATAATAATAAATGGTAGTCTGCCCAAAGGGAGGTCCATGGTGTGAGAGCCACCACAAACAAATAATTTTCTTACCCTTCGTCGCGTACCATTCCCATTTCCACTTCTTCCCCCTTTTTTACACATTTTTTATGTATTTTTATTTCCAAACTTCTGCTTCCATGCTTCCTGATCTTGCACTTTTCTTTTTGCGTAAGTCATCAATCGTCTGCATTCTTCTTCTTCCCATTCCTTTCAATCATTCTATTGTACCTTTGACGACGTCGTGCAGGAGGCACTCTTTTTGCACAACGGGTCCGATTCAGTTTCCTTTTCTTTTCAGGATTGTACTCAGAAGAGTCTTTCTTCGCCCACTCTTTACAGGACTTCTTTATTTGTTAAGTTGTTTGTCTACTTTATCTTCTCCATTCGCCTCCAGCACCACATTTCTCTCAAACTCTCCAGGTAGTTCTTGTCAGCCTCTCAGAGTCCATGTCTCCAGACATAGTTCTTCATTAGTCTCTTCAATTCATACTCTTGCATTCAATATACCTTTCAACTAGTGGGATGCATGGCGTCGTGTCTTAAGGCAAATTGCTGGAACTTCTCGTACCGTAATTAAAAATCTTGGTACGGAACCCAAAAAAACTACACAAAATGTGTACACAATATGAAAATCTCTATAAAATATCTGATAATTTGATTTGATCTATAAAATATCAGATAATTTGATTTGATTTGTGTGTACACACACACATACATTCATTTTTTCTAATTAAGGTATGCCAAAATGTTCAGAAACCTTTAAAACGTAAAGATATATAAAAATTTTCATTTTCGATTTTTTTGCGATTACTATAACTTGCCTTATGGGAAGTTAATAATATGAAAGTAATAGTATTTAAGCAGTATGAAAAATTTTATTCTACCAGAAAATACAATATTAACACCATTTTACTTTGAAAAGACGAATAATTCGCTTTGATCTCGAGAAGATAATACTATTTGGCATGAATTATTTATTATCCGTAAACAAAGCAAATTCTCATCGTGCTATTTTCGTTCAGTTTAATTTTACACGAATAAATAACGTCATTTGTACGAAACAAAGTTACTGTTATTAGCATAATTATTTATTAACCTATATATGTAACTAGTAGTGTACTAGTATTGCACATTTACAAATTGTTATAATTTTCGTTTTCATGAAATTTTGAAGTAAATTTTTCTGATCATGTAAAATGAAGAGAAATTTTAAACTGAATTGAGATACACGTAATAAGGTTGCATGCTATTTGTTTAATTTATTTTTTTTTTTTTAATTTCGAAAGTTTTGCAAATATCTTTTAAAGATGGAAATTGTTGAAAATGTTGACAATTTATATTAATATACAGTTACATTTATATTATTATTCAAATATTACAAAATTAAAATTATTGACTTTTTGTTTTAATGACACTCAGGCCAATTCTCAGATAAAATAGACCGTAACATGGTCAAACTCTATGTAGTTGCTGTGTAATCAGGCGTTTTCTACATAAAACCTAACTTCACAGATGTGTTATAAATGCACATCAGAAAGATGCAGTTCTGACAACATTTTTTTGCATTTGTGCGTTTTCCAGGTTAGGATTTATGTCTAAAACGCCTGACTGCACCAGAAAATACATTGCATTTTAACAGTTTTTACTACTATTTTGAAGCACCGTAGCATAGCGTTGCCATAAAACACTATGTTACAGTTAATTTATCGGAGAAATGGCTCTTTAATATTGCTTAAGAGTGGGTGAACTTTTCCGAAAATTCAGTCTGCAAACATCTAATTATGTATAATGTTTCTCCATATTAACGACTTTCAAATATGTACCAATTGTCACTATTTTCAAGAATTTTCAACGTTGATTAGTCAAATAAGGCAATTTGTGAACAAAATTTGCTCAGTTCATTAAAAATCTTTTATTGAAAAAATTTCTTGAAGAAGATTTATTAAATTTTCTTCATATTACAAACATCTGATAGTATTTGATGATGTTTTGCAAATCTTATAATATAAATATACTTTTATTATCATTCGTCGTCTTAAAAGCGTAGTTGTGAAGTTGTGTCTATAAACACTACTCACAACCATGAAAGTTGTGACCAATAAAACATTCGATTCGATGTTTGATCGATTTCGATAGTTAAAAATAACTTATATTCATCGGAATTTTGTTGCTTTAAACTTCTCGATTGATTGCACATTTGGATGCAACCCAATCGGTCAATTCGATCCGATGCTGCATTAGAATTATTATACTATTAGCTTTAATTTAGCGAAAATATTTATTAGTAATTCCTATAATGGAGTAATGGCATGCATTGGAATCTGTGTGATGATTTGAATAGCACATTTCCATTGAGTGCATTCAATTTGCAATCTCATTCAATATTCTCAAATTAACTATTTACGTAAAAGCCGTCACTAGGAAAGCGTTTCGACGGCGCATCGTTCTCAAATTAGCGTTCTAATGACGCATTTTTGGATTAAATCATATTGGCCCGATGTACTTCATGTAGATAAAACATTGAATAATTTTGAATTAGGGTAGGGCGAGGCATAAAGGCCAATTTTACTTTAAGTAATTATACTGACTAAACCAAATACTTTTATTTGCATCACAACACATAACACGTGTTGAATAATTATTGAACTATCTTCAGTAAAATCCCAGCTAATGTTTTTTCTTCAATTTTTCTAAAATTTGCCATCTGTTTCTTTACCCCCATAGGCGGGGTAAAATGAGACATCTAAGTGGCAAACAGCTTCAATGTCTTATTTTTATTTTCAAGAGATTTTGCGAAATAATAACTACATTATTCAACCAATGCCAAATATAAGTTTCATGGGTGCATGGGTTAGAGAAAACATTGAATATAACCATGATCTGGTGTTTCGACAGAAATATTTATTATCAGAGTTGGAATAACTATTTATTTAATTTATCTCTTGTAGAATTGTTTTTTTAAACTTAATTAAAATTTAAACATCTTTTCCAGGTTAAACGTTTAGTTCGTCCTTTTTACCCCACCCACATGCAACCTTTTATAGAGGCTATATAAAAAACCTTTTGAATCTAACTTAAAATTAACAATACATCTTATAAAACAATTAAATAATATATACTTAAAAATTATACTAAAATCTCATAAACTAAACAACAGTACTCACGACCAAAAAAACTAACAACGAAAGAAAATACTTTTGTTCTGGATTTTCAAACATTTCTGTTTATATCCTGATAGCATTGTCAAAAGAACCAAGATGATGGCTGATTACACATTTTTTGCACTCTACTTTCAAATATTGTTGGTAAAAAATTTCTTAGTTTTTACTTGTTTTTGAGATATCGGCAAGTTTATTAAATCCTATGGGCCCGGTGTACTAAATGTAGAGAAAAATGTTGAAATACTGGTTAATAGCTCATTTGCACATTTATTCTTGAATTGTAAAATTATATCATATTGGCCCGGTTTACTACATATATAATAGAATTTTGATATACTAATTAATAGCTCATTTGCAGATTAATTAATTAATTCATATTGGCGCGATGTAGTACATGTAGAGCAGACTTTTGAAATAATAGTTAGTAGCAAATTTGCACATTTATTCATTAATTGAAAAATTAAATCATATTAGCCCAATATAGTACATGTAGAGCAGAATTTTGAAATACTAATCTATTTTGTACATTTGCATTACTATTTATTAACTGAAGAATTACTTCACGTTGAACTGGTGTTTTACCTAATAGAAGAAGAGTTTAGTCGTTACTTTTGGAATCCAGAAACCATTTTCATCGACATCCCTGGTTCGAGTATATTAATTTTCAATACGCAATTGATAGGCAGATGGTCGAAATTTCGACATAGTACTCCGTTTGATCTATTCTAATTATACTTGCGAAACGTAAAAGCAAATACCTCCTGGTCAGGTCAGGGATAAAGAAGGCGTCCGTTGTGGAAACATTGGTGGATGTGGTTTTGAGGGCAAGTGCGATAACACCGCAACCCGTACACCATTAGCACGATGTATTTCCAGACGTTCTACTTGTATGCTAAAATTCAATTCAGATTTTAACAAAAACTAGTAGAAAATAGCAACCTTATTTATAGCAAAGTTATGGAACATAGGGTAATAAAATTATTGAACTTAATAGGTACTTTTCGGACAAGCTTTTTGTCTTATTTTAGTACTTGCTTATCATTAGATACAATAATCACTTTGATTTCAAAATTGGTCATACATAAAATATCATAATAAACATGTATGGCATCGTGCCCTGAGGCAAATTGCTGGAACTTCTCATACCGTAACGAAATGTTCGAGGAATATTAAATGTTTTCAAATAGATTATTATAAATATTGTAACATTGTCTAATATTTACAAGAATTATATAAACTGAATTGCAAAGTTGGAATTATTTGTTTAAAGTATATTAGAACTTTAGACAGAATTAATAATAAAATCTGAACTAGTATCGATATACAAAAAAACTGCCATTTTTCGCACATTTAGCTCTGTATCTTTGAAATGGCTGGACCTGCCTTTGCCTAATAAACTAATCAGCATATCTTCCTATGAATAGGAATCGAATGTTTTTTAAACCATTCGAATCGGTTGATCCGTGCGCCCGAAAACGTGGTCAAAACAATGCGGACATACAAAACACATACACACACACATTCTTTTTTCCTGAGGAATGTCAAAATGTTCAGAAACCTTCAAAACGTGAAGATATGCAAAAAGTTTCTTTTTCGATTTTCGGCCCTACGGGAAGTTAATAAATACGGAGCTAAACATTTCTTCTTATATTACTATGGACGTCTGATCAATATTGTTAAAAAAGGCTTAAAAATTGAAATCTGCAAAAAATATGTAGCATAAAACAAAAGCTAATTAGCGGTGTATGGCATCTTTCCTTGAGGCAAATTGCTGAAACTACCCGTACCGAATTAAAATTTAGAAAATCCGAATTATTTTCGATTAAAAAATTTTTTTTTGGAAGTTAAAAAAAAATTAGAATAACATTTTTTTTCTTTTTTCAAAAACAATCGCTTCGTCAACATCAGCTCACCGTCACTACTTCTCCACATCATTGCGAATTGAATGATTGATAATTTGATATTGACTGCACCGTTATCTCAGAACTTGATTTCTATTTTCTGCACTCTTTGCTTAGTAACTTCAAAACGGTTGGACCGACTTTTGCCAAAAACAAGTCAGCACATCTCCCTATCAATAGGAATCGAATATTTTTTTAACCATTCAAATCGGTTGAACCGTGCGCCTGAAAACGTAAATGAAAGATCGTATCCATACATATATACTCACACACACATATCCATTTTTTCTAAGATATGCGAAAATGTTCAGAAACTTTCAAATCGTGAAATATGCAAAAATTTTCAATTTCGATTTTTGGACGATTATTATAACTTACCCAACGGTAAGTTAATAAATAATTAATATTTTAAATAATTTTAATTTCATTGCTTTACATTTACTTTTGAAGAAAGCTCAATCAATCACCAAAACTACATTAAAGACCAGTGCGTTTGGAAACTGGTTTAAAAGTAACAAGATTTTATTTTAAACAGCTCAACATAACATGGTGGTTATATGATTTTAGTTTAATTTTTCAAATTGATTCCAAAATTATTTTTCGGAATATGTAAATAGGGTGTTTCTTTTGCTTTTTTGAATAATTATTTTTACGTTTATTGTTTATTGTTAATGTTATCCATTGGTTTTGGAAATTGATTTGTACATTTTGAATTGTAAAACTATCATTTTCATCACTATTTTAGCTTTACTTTATCAATGTTTTTGTTGACTTTGTTATATTATTTAGATAACAATTTTATTATTGTCTATAGTATGTTTTGTATTTATAGTTTTACTGAAAAAGAGTGAAGTTAGAACCCGGAACGTATTAAAGTTTTTTTCAAATAGTAGGGAATACATGGTATGGTTGAGCCTGGATACGGTAGTGACAGTCGTCATAACAGCTAAACTAAACCAATTTTGAGATAGGGTCCAAAGGGAGAAGGATGCAGTATGTTTGTTTGAATAAGTTTCCATAATTGCGTTTAATCGCGCCCTACATTAACACGAGACATAGACTGCATTGAAAATTAAAAAATACGTTTTTCATTCGATTTTTTTAATAATATGATTTAATATAATTTAATAATGTGATATTTTGCTGTAAGGTGAACTTTAGCAGTTAATTACTAGAAATTGGTTTTTGCGTATTTTTGCTCAGTCTTTGTGCGTAATTTAGCTCAGTCATAACAATGAATTGTTTTCAAAAGTGTGGGGTTTGATAAATTTTATGGGTTTTATAGACTTTATCCGAAAAAGACATGTCATGTTTAGACGATAAACAGATAAAAAAATCTAATTTAATTAAGACAAAATACGAAAGAGAAATGGAAAGGAAAAATGAATTCTTCAATACAAGAAAAAAGAATTCTTGTTAAATTTGTTTGAAAATTTTTGTTTTGTTATATATTGTTATATTATATTCAGGAATTTTGGGGTTGTTTAAATGACTATGTTGTGTTGTGTTACTTATTTCTGTCAATATAAGTCGTTAAAACTATTTTGGTCATTACAGTTATTGTCTTTTAACCTATGTTTATGCCTATCACTTTTTTATATTTTTTTCTTGTTTGATTTCATATTATGACTAATCGTGTTTAATGACAGTATTCTAGTATATACTTTATACAATACATGTAGACAATTGTTCAAAATACTATTTAATTTATTGTTCTTCCAGATAACTGTTATTTAACTAAATTATCACTAATAAAAAATGTGGCACAACCGTACCCAGACTACTTTTAGTTTTTTAAATGTCTGTTAACAAACTTTTTTTGTTTTTACATGTATGCATATATGTATGTGGTTGCAAACAAGCATTATTTTTCTCTCTGTTTTCCAACCGATTTTCTTCCCATTTTTTATTCAGTAGCTATTAACGAGCAGTGTTGCAGCAAATCATTTTTTCCCTAAAAGAGTTATTTTAATATCTAAAATAAATAGAAGCATCATATGCAAACGATATATAGCTGTTTGCGAAATTTTGCTTTGCATTTAATACATCCACTGTTAATGTTTTGCTTTTAAGTAGAAATAATATGAACAATATAAATAGGCACTAGGTAAATTTTTGAACTAGTTTTCTTATTGATATAAACTTTGGCTAAGGCTTTATGTAAGAATGTGGATTATTATCAACCATTGGTTCCAGGTTTGATACACACTTTGACAAGCTTGATATCAAGCAGGTGTCATATCAGTTTGTCACTTGATATTATAAATTTCAAATATGACATCAATCTAAAGAAGGCAACGAAAGAAAACGTCAAAAAATGGGTTGCCTTATAAAAAATCTAGATTAAGTTTAACAAAAACAGCTTATAGAACATAATGTTCTAATTGCTGTTTGAAAAATAATGTATAGTATGTAATTTATAAATACAAATGTATGAAATTTATAAATAAACTATATTCATACCTTACTTAGACTGATCGGTCATCAAGAATTCACAGTATTCTGCTAAATAAATCGAAAAATTATACTATACATACTTAACATTTAAATAACATGTATTTACCATGAAGGGAACTTGTATACGACTTATTGTAATAGCACAAGTTTGATCCTTCATTGAAAATACTTTCTATTAAATAGTTATTCTTGTTTCTCTATTAAATAGTTTTCTCATGTTTTTCCCATGTTTTTTTTAATAAATTTTATATTACAATTATGCTATAATGCATATATTCATACTATGAATTCATATTGGTGTGATGTTATTATTTTAGTATTTTACACTAAATGAAGACCGATTAGAAAAACTGACATGGAAACCAAAACTCTTATTTATAATATGTGTGCGTTTTGTATAAGAAACAAAAATATTTCTGGCAGTTATTTTCACGTATGTAATTTTTATTAGAAAATTAAAATAATATTATTTTAAAACGAAGATATTTAAAATATAAGAAAAAAATGGAAAATAGATTAAAGCAGTATTAAGATACGAATGATAAACATTGCAAAGTTTTTAGTTTTTGTTATTATATTTTATGTTCAGATAATTTGTATATTGTTTCTAATTTATTAACTTCCCGTAGGGTAAGTTATTGTAATGGGCCGAAAATCGAAATTGAAAATTTTTACATTTCTCGACGTTTTGAAGGTTTCTGAATATTTTGGCATACCTCAGATAAAATGGATGTGTGTGTGTATGTATGTATGGATACAATTTTCCAGTCACGTTTTCGGGCGCACGGATCAACCGATTTGAATGGTTCAAACGACATTCGATTTCTATTGGTAAGAAGACGTGTTGATTAGTTTTTGGCAAAGGCAGGTCTAGCAGTTACGGAGATAAAGCAAAGAGTGCAGAAAAGAGAAATCAAGTTTTTGAGAGAACGGAGCAACCGATTTGAATGATCTAAAAAACATTCAATTAGTAATGATTAGGAGAAGTGTTTATTAGTTTTTGGCAAAGGTAGGTCCAGCCATTTCGAAGATGCGGAGCTAAATGTGCAAAAAATTGCAGTTTTTGAGAGAACTAAGCGTCCGATTTAAATGATTCAAAGAACTTTCTGCTTGTCTTAACAAAATAATTGATTTTGGAAAAAAATTTTTTTTGTTTCAACTTTTTTTTTCAATTTTTTTTTTCAAAAAAATTTTTTTTTTGTATATCGAAAATAATTCAGATTTTTTTTAATTCTGACTATAGTTCTAATATACTTTAAAGAAATAATTTCAACCTCGTAATTCAGTTTATATAATTCTTATAAATATTAGACAAAGTTACAATATTAATAATAAATAATTGAAAGCATTTAATATTGCTCGAACATTTCGTTACGGTACGGGAAGTTCCAGCGATGGCACGATGCCATACACTTCACTAGTTTAAAAGATGTTTAAAAAACTATATATATATATATATATATATATATATATATATGTGTGTGTGTGTGTGTGTGTGTGTGTATACTAGCTGGCCCGGTAAACCTTGTTCAGCCATAAAAAATATTTCTAGAAAATCTTTAGTATAAACAATTCTGATTATGAATGTGAAAGTAAAAAGTGCCAAAAACGGTAATTCAGTTTTTAAGAGAACGGAGCTTCCGATTTGAATAATTCAAATAACATTTTACTTGCATTGACAAGATGAAGAATTGATCAAATTTTAATGAAGGTAGGTCTAGCGGTTTCGGAGATCTAACAAAAAAAGTAAAAAAAAATGTCATTTGGCGGTCAAAAATGAACATTAGCCATATGCACATCAAATTATCAGATATTTTATAGAGATTTTAACAATAAGTATAAATTTTGTTTACATTCCTATGGGTTCCGTACCAATGTTTACGCGTTAGACGGTGACGCGGCGCTTACGCGCTTCTATATTTTGTCTTTATGCAGTTAAAGCAATACGATTGCTTTGAAAAAAAGTTCAGAATTTCCAAAATATTTCAAAATAAATGATTTAAGATAGAATGATTTAATGTGGTTCGAAATTTTATTAAAAGTTTCACATCATTGATCAACTTTTATTGATTATTATTGATTATTTTTATTTTTGAATTTTGAATTTTTATTGTTATTTTAATTTTGAATTGCGGTACGGGAAGTTTCAGCAATTTGCCTTAAGGCACGATGCCATGCACCACTAGTATAATTCAAATCGCATAATAATAATAAATTATAGTACGAGATGAAGAATAATGTCCGTTAGTTCAAATAAAATTTTAAAGGTCAAAAGAAGGGTCAACTTTGCTTCTATGGTATTTTTAAGAGCGAATACTCGTATATCGATCTTTTTATATTCATATTTGTGCTGACGTTGCGTTTGTCGGTTTCCCAAGAAGCACCAGACCCACTAAAACCGAAATCGAACGTCGTATATATAGTCAAAATTCTGGCAGTATTTACAAGCGAGAGATAAAGCAATTCGTGTTGCGGTTGAATTTGATGAAGGTATCATGAGGAGTGCGTCTTCGCTAGGTTCTTGTTTTCGGATAAGTTTTGGAATAATAAAGGTGTGATCGATGTATATGTTCTGAAACAGTATTTCAACTGCAGGCTGTTCTCGTAAATTAAACTAGTGGTGCATAGTATCGTGCCTTAAGGCAAATTGCTGGAACTTCCCGTACCGTAATTAAACATTCGAGGAATGAAATATATCAATAATTGTTTTGAAGATGTTCAAATAGATTTTTTATTATAAATACATACTATGAATTTATAAGTGCTTTTTAAATTGGGCGATGAGCGTATTTTATAAACTACTTATGTGTACGTTTACAAAAGTCCATTTTTTTCAAATTAGTTATTTTTTGATAATTTAGACATTTATTGTTAATCTAAAGATTTTCTCAAAATTTTGAATTGTTTTTTTCGAATTTAAAAAGAACGTTTTTTTTAAATATTTTGAGAATTTGGAATTTTTTGAAAATATTCTATTTTTTTTTAATGTTCAAAATGTTCTCAAATTTTTGTGAGAAATCACTTTTTTTAATTTTTCAAAATTTAGTTTTTTTTTTGAAAATGATGAAAAATTTCGAAATTTTGAATTTTTTGAAAATTTGAATTTTTTTGAAAATTCTGATTTTTTTTTGAAAATTTTCAAAATTACTAAATTTTCTGCAAATGCATTATTTGCACACCATCTACTCAAGCAAAATGTTTTTTGAATTAATCTAATCGGATCATCCGTTCTCTCAAAAACTGCTTAACCGTTTTTACACTCTTTGCGCTCCATAGCTCCGAAACGACAAAATTGCCTTTTGCAAAAACGCTTCGCCATCGAGTACGAACCGAATGATTTTTCAATCATACAAATCGGTTATTCCATACTGTCGAAATCTCGAGGACATTTGAGAAACTTCAAAATTAAAAATCTTGGTACGAAAGCCAAAAAAGTTTACATAAAATGGTTACACGTTATCAAAATCTCTATAATATATCTGATAATTTGATGTACATATGTTCAATAAACATTTTTGACCGCCAAATGGCAATTTTTGACTTATTTTTATTGCGAGTCCATAACCGCTAGACCTTCCCAAAAATTTTACCAGTTGTTAATTTCGTCAATATAAGTAAAATGTTTTTTGAATTATTAAAATCGGACGCTCCGTTCTCCTAAAAAATGAGTTACCGTTTTTGGCACTTTTTGCCCCGTATCTTCGGATGGCTAGACCTGCCTTCGCCAAAAACTAATCAGTACGTCTCCTTATCAATACAAATCGAATGTTTTTTTAATTATTCCAATCGGTTGATTCGTGTTCCCGAAATCGTCGACGAAAATTTGTATCCGCTCACACATACATCAATTTTTTCGAAGGTATGCCAGAATGCTCAGAAACCTTTGAAACGTAAAGATATATAAAAATTTTCATTTTCGATTTTTTTGCGATTACTATAACTTTTGCCCTACGGGAAAGTTAATAATTGGTTATAATAAAAAATATAGGACAACCATTGAATTTTATAAAAATATACCAAAACTACTAGTAGGTATGGAAAGATCATTGGGTTGCTTCATAGCCATTAGTAACAAATAATTATCATAAAAAAGAACATTACAATATATTATAAAATGCTAAATTTTGGTTGCTGAAGAAAAATTACGATATTTATTAGAAATCCGTGGTAAAAGCATGTGCTACTGGTTTGGGGTTCGATACACTTCTTGATCAAGCAAAAATTTATATATTAAGCAAAAATAGCTATTTCCCAACATTATTAGAAATATATGCAATATAATCGAATCAGAAAGAAAATGGTCAACTACTACGTTGTCTCCTAATAACACTAGAAGTAACTAGATTACAACAGCTCACAGTTATTATTGCAGTTCAATTACAACAACTATTGTTTTAGTTGCATTTTTAGCTATTTTTAAATAATCGTGAATATAAATAGTTCGGTTCAGAATCTAAAACTGAAGCATCTGTTATGTCATTTTAGGAAATCGATAACATCGGTGACATTATGTCAAGATGACGCAACCACTTTATGGGCGATCGCTTTTCCTTAATTTTGATCGCAAGCAGTTTGAGGGATTATAAATTGCCAAAAAGTTGCTTACGTAATTCTAGACTTAGCTTTTTGTTTGAGAAGATTTATTCATTCTATTAATATAATTAAAACAGGGCGAGAATTTTAATTTTGTACAATTTTTCATAAAATTTTATATATTCCTAACACATCTAAATAAATAAAATTAATCAAATTATGGAAAAAGATCACGAAAACCATATTACACGAAGTCATGGAAAATATGAAAATTTGAATTTATATTAAATAACATTCCACCAATTTCTTAATTAGTATTCTCAAAACGTTATTTTTTACATATTACATTAATTTTAATTGACTAATAAAAAAATAATTAATAATAATTAATTATGTTCTAATAAAGGTAAGAACGATCACGAAAAATACCATCACTATAATAATTTATGACAACAATGCAAACCCATGTTTTTTAACTTCCCGTAGGGTAATTAACTTCCCGTAGGGTAAGTTATAGTTATCGCAAAAAAATCGAAAATGAAAATTTTTATATATATTTACGTTTCAGAGGTTTCTGAATATTTTGGCATACCTTAGAAAAAATGGATGTATGTGCGTGTGTGTATGTGTGTGTGTGCGTGTGTGTATGTGTGTGCGGATACAAATTTTCGTCGACGATTTCGGGAACACGGATGAAGCGATTTGAATAATTCAAAAAACATTTGATTCGTATTTATAAGGAGACGTGCTGATTGGTTTTTGGCGAAGGCAGGTCTAGCCGTTCCGAAGATATGGGGCAAAAAGTTCCAAAAACGGTAACTCAGGTTTTAAGAGAACGAAGCGTCCGATTTGAATAATTCAAAAAACATTTTATTTGTATTGACTAAATGAAGAACTGATCAAATTTTCATGAAGGCAGGTCTAGCGGTTTCGGAGATCTAGTAAAAAAAAGTAAAAAAATATGCCATTTGGCGGTCAAAAATGATCATTAGACATATGCACATCAAATAATCAGATATTTTATAGAGATTTTAACAATAAGTATAAATTTTGTTTACATTTCTATGGGTTCCGTACCAATGTTCATCCGTTAGACGACGACGCGGCGCTTACGCGCTTCGATATTTCGTCTCTATGCAGTTAAAGCAGTACTATTGCTTTGAAAAAAGTTCAGAATTTCCAAAATATTTCAAAATAAATTTTTCTTCAAAAAGTCTTTTTTTTTTAAAAAAAAAGTAAATTTTTGCCAAAAATTTATAGTTTCTCAAAAATCTAATTTTTTCAGAGTAATTTTTTTTCAAAGATGTTAATCTTTTTAAAAAAAATAATTTTTGGTACGCGAAGTTCCAGCAATTTGCCTTAAGGCACGATGCCATGCGCCCCAATAGTTTTTAACAGTAATCCGTATTTGGTATTCTATAATCTGTTATAATGAATATTTGTTGTAATGGCTATTTTTGCCAATGACTATTAAAAGGAAACCCAATGTTCATCCTATTATATTTTTTATTAGAAGGCTACTCAATGGTTGTTATTTTCTAATGATAATGATATTTATGGCTTATAATAGTGTTCATCACGGCTATTTGTACTTAAAAACATATATTTATAATCTATATTTTCAAGTAAAAATGAATATTACTACTGCTTGATATCAGGTTGCACGCATTGGTATAAATTAACTTAGAACCTTTTGGTTACGTCATCATGATATGTCACTTACAGCATACACTCTCTTAATATATATAATTATATAAATAATTTTATGTACTAACGGTTGGATGGGATAGGGCATAAATGTCTAATTTGACTTTCAGTAGTTATACTGTCTAAGACAAATAAACTAAATCGCAACAAATAACATGTATCAAATAAACAACTATCAAACTATGTTCAGTAAAATTTCCAATCAATTCCTAGTTATAAAAATATGCTTTTTTACTATTTTTTCTAAAATGTTTATCTGTACCTTTAGCTCATAGGCGGGGTAAAATGGCCCAGGCAGGGAGCAACCAGATTTTATTTTTAATTATAAAGGGATTTTACGAAATAATAGCTAAATTATGTAATGGGCACATTTTTGACAAAGATTACCCGTATATAACCTCGATCTGGTGCAAAATATTTATTAGAAGAGATGGAATAACTATCAATTTAATTTATTTTTTATGAGAATGCTTTTTCAACCGAATTTACATTTTATCTTCCCGTACGGTAAGTTATAGTAATCGCAGAAAAATCGAAAATGAAAATTTTTATATATCTTCACCTTTCAAAGGTTTTTGAATATTTTGGCATACCTTAGAAAAAATGGATGTATGTGTGTGTGTGCGGATACAAATTTTTGTCGACGATTTCGAGAACACCGATCAATCGATTTGAATAATTAAAAAAAAATTCGATTTTTATTGATAAGGAGACGTATTGATTAGTTTTTGGCGAAGGCAGGTCTAGCCGTTCCGATGATACGGGGCAAAAAATACCAAAAACTGGAACTCAGTTTTTAAAAGAACGGAGCGTCCTATTTTAATAATTCAAAAAACATTTTACTTGTATTGACATGATGGAGAACTGATTGAATTGTTGGGAAGGCGGGTCCAGTGGTTATGGACGCTCAACAAAAATAAGTTAAAAAAATGTCAAATGTCAAATGTCATTTGGCGGTCAAAAATGTTTATTATGCATATGTATATCAAATCATCAAATATTTTATAGAGATTTTCATAATGTGTACACATTTTGTGTACATTTTTTTGGGTACCGTACCAAGATTTTTAATTAAGGCCCGGGAAGTCCCAGCAATTTGCCTTGAAGCACGATTTCATGCACCCCACTAGTTATTTACTATTTTGAATTGTTTACGCATTTGCTAAGGTAAAGGTTCAGATTTTTTTACTACACCCACATGTAAGCTATTATAGAGGTGTTGAATCTAACTTAAAATTAACGATACATCTTATAAAACAATTAAATGACGTATACCCAAAAACTATGCTAAGATCTCGTTAACTAAACAACAGTGCTCATAACTAAAAAAATTAACAACGAAAGAAAATACTTTTTCTATAGATTTTGAAACACGACCGTTATTTCCTCTTGGCCACGTTGCCTAATTTAAGGCGATGGCTGGTTACACAGCCTTTTTTGTCTACTTTCAAATATTGTTAAAAAAAATTCTTCCTTTACTTGTTCCTAAAATATTGGTGGTGAACTTTTTTACCCGCGGATCTTTAAGCCCTGCTCTACCCTATTTCTTGACTAATGTCCAATCTCGGAATTGTATTGGAACGCCATTATAAGTATTGTTTAAATCTTTCGGCTATTGTCTATAACGATTTCTGATTTCAAATAACAAAAATTATTAATGTACATATCATTTAAATTCAAGTTCTTTATCCGTTCTTGAAAAGCTTTTTTAGATATCTTGTTTCGTGTATTCATTCACAATATCTTCCTAATATGAATTGGTCACACGCTGTCATCCTGGTAATAAATTATTTAGTAAAGCAAAAATCATAATTCAAAGATTTGAATAACAAATTTCATGTAAATTATTTACATATTTGAATTTACATCATGTCCAAAACCCCAAAGTGGAATACGCAAATCAAGGTTATGTATCGATATACACAAGTGCGTTTTTTTAACACAAACTTTTTCTTATTTGAATATCTTTGATATTCAAATAATTCTAAAATATTTTTAGCCACAGATGATATCTTTATTTAAGGTTTAAACCTAAACATTTTATTTTTGGATATTGTTAGAATTTGGCATTCTAAAAGTTGTTTTGATTATTGATAATGGTTGTGATTATTTTTACTAAAATAGAAGTAGTTTTTACTAGAATAGAGGTCAACCCAATGGATCCTATTGTAGTTTTAATCTATTTTTAACCTCCCGAAGTAAAAGTTTTCTTCCGCCAGAATATCCAATTTGCTGATTTATTGTTTTCGTGTTATTTCAAGTTATTCTGAATCGTTTGGAACTAAAATTAAACTAGTAGTGCATGACATCGTGCCTTAAGACAAATTGCTGGAACTTCGCGTTAAAGTAACCACAAAGAAATATTCGAGAAATGTTGAATAGTTAAACGTTTGTAGTCTATATTAAATTAAAAACCCGAAAATTGGATTTGGACGAAAAATTTTATTCATACATACATACACACACTCATCCATTTTTTTTCTAAGGTATACCAAAATGTTCAGAAACCTTCGTGAGGATATGCAAAAAATTTTAAATTTCGATTTTTTGACTATTACAATAACTTACCCTACGGGAAGTATAAAAGTATTTGTGAGAGCCATATTTGACCTTTTGTCGACGTTTTTTCTTAAACGGCTGCACCGATTTCCAAAATTTAAGATCTCTGATAAAATTTGACGTGGACTCAGTTGTTATGTTCAGTTTTGCATGACGATCGGCCGAGACATTTCTTCATAAGTACCAGAAAAATGTAAAAAAATTTATTAACGTTTTAGAAAAAAAAATCTAAAACGATTTTGAAAATTTGAAAGCCGGTTGAAGGTATCAAATGAAAATCGTGTTGATCAGTGTTTGGTAAAAATCGGTTCAGCCGTTTCTTTACAGTAAATTGTAAAAAAATGGTGTAGTGGCAGAGATGAATAGAAAAAATAGTTTGATTAGAAAAAAATTCTTGAAGTTTGGAATAATGAGACTTACCCTTCGAACATGCATCGCGTATTTTCCGTTTCGTGATAATACTGATTACCGTTGATGTTCACATTTAATTAAAATACATTATTAATACATACACAGAGGATAACAGATCCGATGTCTTATTTATAATTCAAAAGGGATTTAACTAAGTAATAGCTACATCATTCAACCAATGCAAAATATAAATTTTATGAATACATTGTTTACAGAGATAACATTGTATATTACCTTGATCTGGTATTTTGTCAGAAATATTCATCAGCATATTTGGAATAACTATTTGTTTATTTTATTATTATCTTATCTCTTGTAAAATTGCTTTTTTAACTTAATTCACTTTATTTAATATTTTTTTATTGTTCACATCGTTACCAGGGTAAAGGTTTAGTTGGGTCTTTTTATTCCACCCACAAGTAATCTTTAATAGAGGTTAAATGAAAAAACTGTTGAATCTAAATTAGAAATAACAATACTTCTTATGAAATCATTAAATATCGTATAATCAAAAAAATGATAAGGTCTCATAAACTAGACAACAGTGCTCACAACAAAAAAAACTAATAGCGAAAGAAAATACTTTTGTTATGTATTTTCAAACATTGCTGTTAGCGACGTTATAAGAATCAAGGTGATAGCTGGTTATACATTTTTTTCCTCTACTTTCAAATATTGTTGTTAAAAAATTAAAACATTACATATTTCGAGATATCAGTGGTGAACCTTTTACCCACGGGTCTTTGAGCTCCGCTCTACTCCACACCTCTTTTAAAAAGTTGAAGCAAAACTTGCGCAGGAAAAGAAGAATAAAATTAAACATTGATATTTAATTTAAATTTAATACATTTTGCAGGCTGAGAATAAAATAGAATAATACAATCAATATAATAATAATATTATCAATTTAATTTTGATGGAGTCTATCTGTTTGTGCCTTATTGACTTGACTGTCCTCTTTGTTCCTTATTATTTAGTTCAATGCGAACATGGAAATTGATGTTGCTACTATTGTTGTCAATAATTTCGCATGTTTTGTTGTTAAAAATATAATATTGCATCGACATGCTATCGTAATTATCGTTTGTTCTATTCTGATTCCGTTTCCTCAATCTAACATTTGGTAATGGCTTATTTATATGCATTACAATATTTATTGAAATTATGTAATTGAAAACTATTTTAGCGAAGCAAAATGCGATTTAAAAAATTATATCCTGACTAAAAAATTATTCAAATAAACTACCAATTGAACATTTTACTTTTTATTGCTCCATGATCCATCAACGATATGGAGACCACTGATCAAGTTATTTAAACAAATAAAAAAAACATTCGATTCCTACTGATAAGGAGACGTGCTGCTGATTAGTTTTTGGCCGAGACAGGTCCAGCCGTTTCGAAGGTACGGGGCAAATAGTGTTAAAAATGGTAATTCAGTTTTTGAAACAACGGAGCATTCGATTGCAATAATTCAAATAACATTTAATTTGTATTGACAAAATGAAAAACTGTTTAAATTTTTGTGATGACAGAACTGGCGGTTGCGGAGATACAGTAAAAAAAGTAACAAAAAATGCCATTTGGTGGTCACGATCATTAGACATATGTACTTCAAATTATCAGATATTTTATAGAGATTTTAATAATAAGTACAAATTTTGTTTATATTATTTCATTAGCTACGATTTCTTTGAAAAAAAGTTCAAAATTAAAAAAAAATCTAAATATATAAAAAAAATTGAAGAAATTTTTTTTTGAAAATTTCAAAATTCTCAAAAATCCAATTTTCTCAAATTTTCAAAAAATTTAAAGCTTTGTAAAAATTTAAATTTTTGGTACGGAAGTTTCTTAAGGCACGATGCCATACACCACTAGTTTTTTTCAAAATTTTGTTTTTATTGGTATATAATAGATGCATGTATGTTTGGATAAGAGTTTTATTCTACGTTTTGAGGTAATGAGTTATATCCAAATTCTTTTATTTGTATTGAGCTTGCTATGACCTTGAAATGAGAACGTGGATTATCAACTACTGGTTCCGAGTTTAATACCTCCCTTGGCCAGCTTGATATGAAGCAGTAGTGATATCAGATTATTACTTGAAATTATAGATGTCAATAGGGTATTAAGTAAAAATTTGCAGATCTGGTCTATCGATTTATTATAGCCTTTTAAAATTTCCTCAAATATTTTAAAACTTGGTTATAAAACTCTATGACCCTTTTCGTACACTTTTGAATTGTGCTTGATTTATTTGAAAATTTCAAAATTCTCAAAAATCCAATTTTCTCAAATTTTCAAAAAATTTAAAGCTTTGTAAAATTAGCTTACAGATTCTATCGCAAAGTTTTGCATTATATACATTTTTTAATGCTCACAAATACCAAATCAGAAGATAATACTTATGATTCTCGAATAAAAGTATTTTCTTTGTATTAAAAGATGTATTGTTAATTTTAAGTTAGATTCGACAGATGTTTTTATATAACTTCTATAAGAACTCACATGTAGGTGGGGTAAAAAGGATCAACTGAACCCTGGCAAAGTTGTATATAATGAAAAATAGTAAATAAAAAAGTAAATTAAGTTGGAAAAAGCAACTTTACAAGAGATAAATTAAATTAATAGTTATTACAACTCTGCTTATAAATATTTTTGACGAAAAACCAGATCAATGTTGTACACGGTGCAATCTTTGTGAAAACACGTGCCGATAAAATTTTTATTTTGCATTTTTAGATTGTCCGATGACTTTTTATCCAGCCTATGGGGTGAGGAGGTCAGATGACAAATTTTAGAAAAATAGCTAAAAAACATATTTTTATAATTAGGAATTAACTGGGAATTTTACTGAACATAGGTCGATATTAATTTGTTTGATATGTGTTACAAGTTGTGATATTGTTTATTTGGTTAAGACAATATAATTACTAAAAGTCAAAATTGACCTTTGTCCACTGCCCTTATCCTATCAAATGGTTCGAACTTTGAAGAAAACATTTTGATGATTTTATTCCAAAATCCAAAACTCCAAAAGTATTCACAATAATAGAAATTTGTCACCAGTCATACAAAGTTTTGCGTAAAGTATAAGAAATTGTTTTGTCTATAGTGTAGACGCTTTTAAAATCAACATATGATCGGTAATTTTTATTTAAAATATGTATATAATAACATTGCAAATGGCTATTTGCAACCTTTGTCAGTAGAACCAAAAACTTTTGCAATAATTGCAACGTATCACAAATAAATTATCTTATAAAAAACTATTCTACGTCGAGTGATTTTTACTTCATAAAAATATATTTTAAAAATCAAAAATCACTCTTCATCAAATGGTTCGAACTTTGAAGAAAACATTTTGATGATTTTATTCCAAAATCCAAAACTCCAAAAGTATTCACAATAATAGAAATTTGTCACCAGTCATACAAAGTTTTGCGTAAAGTATAAGAAATTGTTTTGTCTATAGTGTAGACGCTTTTAAAATCAACATATGATCGGTAATTTTTATTTAAAATATGTATATAATAACATTGCAAATGGCTATTTGCAACCTTTGTCAGTAGAACCAAAAACTTTTGCAATAATTGCAACGTATCACAAATAAATTATCTTATAAAAACTATTCTACGTCGAGTGATTTTTACTTCATAAAAATATATTTTAAAAATCACTCTTCAGGGCTATTTTGTTTGATTGTTGTGTTTAAACCATGGACATCGTATTGAGATACGAAATTCTACTAAAATCCAACAAAACTATTCAGAAAAGATTTGACGATGGAGAAGAATAAGATATATCATGTCGCAAAAGAAAAAATAGCAAGACAGAAGAGGTTAACAAAGAATATTGCGGATACTTGATGATATCTGCGAGAAGAAAGAGTAGAGGGTATTTTGATCTGAGATACTGGAAGATTATGAGTTTTGACAGGAGAAAAAAGGAGAGGATAAAATAAAAGCAATCGTACTGGAGACTCTACATTGGTCCTTACTTATATATAGGAAGTATATGATGTATGATGTTATGGAATACGAATATTATTATATACATTATGGAAGAAAAATTGAAAAGAAATGGAAATCGCGATTGAAAAGGAATAATAAGATAGACGTCTCCGATTTCACACGAAAGTACTGAACTTACTGACATGGAAAATGAAACCAAAATTGTGCATATTGATGCAAGAACAAAAGTAAAGGAAGTGCATAAATTCGAATAAAAAAGTAGGAGAAAACAAATCATCTACGCAAAATTGCTGGTAATTAACACTAATGTTTAACGTACAGAAAATTAACGAAAAGTGACAAGTAACAGTTCTTATTAAAATAAATTAAACAAAAATTTTTTTTGGGTCCACTAAGCAATGCGGTCCACAGATCATCCTTCTCTCTTTGGACCCTATCTCAAAATCAGTATAGTTATTATTAAAAGAAATAACAGATATTATTAAAATAAATCAAACAAAAAAACCTTCTTTGACTCTAGTAAGCAATGCGGTCTACAGATAATTTTTCTCCATTTGGACCCTATCTCAAAGTTAATATAGTTAGTTGTTATGACGATGTCACTACCGTACCCAGTCTCTCCAATAAATTGATTGTCAATTGCTATGAGAAATGCAAATAGAGTAACAACACAGAGCACTTTGAGAAATATACACCAGGGATATAGAAAGATATCGAACAGAACGTTTATATAAAACAACTGACTTTTTCATTTATTTATTCATATTAGTATTGTATTATTGCAGTATTATATAATCAACAGCATTTAACGTTAAGAAGAACTGTTTTCATTTTTTTACCGATCTCGTTTCCATTGTTGTTTTTTTATTCAATATTATTTTTTCACTTTGACACCCAAATTGAAATGAAGTGTGTTTGAGCCAACTTCGTCGACACTTTCCCAAAACTACCGCCCCGAGTTCAAAAATTTAAAAGCTATTTAGTGAAACTCTATTAATTTTGATAAGTTTTACTAATTATATTTATCATGATTAGGACGACTTTTTTATAGACAGCAAATAATTGCATTTATCGTCAAAAATTCTAAATCGAACATTCAAATTTTTATCAAAAGGTATTAGTTAGAAAACTGTTACTTGATAATAATAATTGATTGTTAAAAATAGTTCTTTTCAACGATTTTAATTAAACTTCGTAAAGCGATAGAATTCATGGTCTTATCGAATATTATAGGTTAACAAAAAGTTAAGTATAATAAATTATCAAAATTTGACATAATGCTTCTTGCTCTTCAATCTTTCGACCAAATCTAATATTTCTTATATTTATTATTTGCACCGACTGTTTCCAAGCTTTTCCTTAAATAAAACATTGAAATATAAGTAAATCTAAACAATATTATATTGTATGATGTGAATACGACTAAAAGTGAACAATTATTAACTTTCCGTTAGGCAAGTTATAGTAATTGCAAAAAAAATTGAAAATGAAATTTTTTATATATATTTACGTTTCAAAGGTTTCTGAACATTTTGGCATACCTTAGAAAAAATGGATGTATGTGTGTGTATGTGTGCGTGCGTGTGTGCGGATACAAATTTTCGTCGACGATTTCGGGAACACGGATCAACCGATTTGAATAATTCAAAAAACATTCGATTCGTGTTGATAAGAAGACGTGCTGATTAGTTTTTGGCAAAGGCAGGTTTAGCCGTTGCGAAGATACGGGGCAAAAAGCAGGTGCAAGAAAATCCTACCAACATAGAAGATGGCAACGTATGTTTTCTCTTTACTTAGCATCTCAGATAAACGAGTTCGAAGAGAGTTGGTGGTCCTCATATTCAATGCTCTACAGCGCCTGGTCTAATAGGGTAGAGCGGGGCTAGTTGAGCATAGGGGCAATTTGAGCAATCAAAATATCTCGAAAACTATACACCGTCTGTTTAGGCATTATATGGCGGAAAGATAGAGGTTTGGAAGAAATAAACATCCCGCGATCGCTAGTGGCCGCTGGACAAATGAGTGAGGCTCACGGGCGTTTTGTTTATTTTGAGACCGAAAAGTAAAAAACTAATTCATCACGAGTTTTTGTCTGGTTTAGTCAAATGTTATTTATTTTAATGATAAATGTTATTCTTCCATATAATTATAGTACTTTTAATATGCACAGAGATTCTGAGTATGATACTCACGGTTTTTTTATAAACTCACTTTTATTTTGAAATTTCGAGTTGGGGTTAGTTGAGCATAGTTGCTAAACTTGTTCTGTCACTAAGACAATTACAATTAACTTCCAGAAATTAATTATTATTTTTAATATTTAAGCTAAGTCTATGAGTAATAATATAGAGCAATAATGATTTTAAACAAAAATATTGAATATAATGGTAAAATAATTCCTAAGATACGATATTATTTTGTTGATTCTACTTTTGGTTAATTATTCAAGGAAAATTACTATAAGTTTTGTTTTCTCTGTCAATAAAGACTATAAATATAGAACTGGTTATTAAAAACTTAGTTTATTTCATCACTAATCGACATTGAACCTATGATTTCATTATATTTTCTTAGTGCTCAACTTACCCCACCTATGGGTTAAATTGAGCATACTTGACTTTTTGTATTTAAACAGCTGCTGTAGCTTTTAAATTTTACTTATTATCAAAAAATAATATTAACATTTTTGTTAAGCGATAAACAACAAATCCATTAAGCCGTATAGCAAAATTTATTTAGACTTTTCATTGATGAGCTACATCCGTTTAAGTAAAAATTTGCTCAACTAGTCCCGCCCTACCCTACCTGAGCATCTCATTTCTAAGAGAATTATTTTTTATTATTCAAAAACCTTTTGTTATGAAACTGTCAGTTTTGATCGTCACCACAACGTATTGCTTCGGTGCGTAAACAAACATAGAAATTGCATGATCATGTAAATGTGACATTAATGAAACAATAATGTATCGTGTATCATTTAGCATCCGTCTCGTCGGATCGTTGCATTGATCTTTGTCAGGTAACAATGAAATCGTGCCGCCGTATGAATTATTTACATAACGAACGTCCCGGCCTGGACGATTCGCGTTGAAATATTCAACACACACTATACTCGTACGGCCTGAAACGTACCATCGCATTGCGCGAAAATTCACTCGTAACTTAGTTTGTGTTCAAATTAATATATGATTCATTATGGAACTGTTTCGTGCAACACATCGTAACATCGTAAAAGTGAATGCATACTTAATTAAATTTATTATTAGTCTAATTTAAGTTTAATTATATAAATCTAATTAATTTATAATATGGAACATTTCAACGGCATGCGATCCAGAAAATGAACTAGTTGTGCGTGGCATCGTGCCTTAAGGCAAGTTGCTGGTACTTCCGGTATCGATAATAGAAATTTTTAAAAAAGCTTTAAAATTTTTAAAATTTTTGAACAAATGAGATTTTTGAGAATTATGAAATTATTGAAAAATTTTACTTTAAAAAAGTTTGATTTTTTATATTTTAAATTTTTTTGAAATTTTTTTTTTCAAAGAAATCATGCTTAAGAATTTTAAGAAAAGAAAAGAAGCTTTTAGGGAAGAAATATCGAAACGAAATATGGAATCCATAGAAATGTAAACAAAATTCATAGTTATTATTAAAATATCTATATAGTATTTAATAATTTGATGTGCATATGTCTAATGATCTATTTTGACCACAAAATGGCTTTTTTACTTTTTGTAATAGATCTCGAAAACCGTTAGACCTGCTTTTCAAAAAATTTAATCAGTTCTTTATTTTGTCAATGCAAGTAAAATGTTTTTTGAATTATTGATATCGAACACTTCGTTCTCTCAAAAACTGATTTATTATTTTTGGCACTTGTGCCCCGTATCTTCCAAACGACTGGACCTACCTTTGTTAAAAACTAATCAGCACGTTTCCTTAGCAAGAGTAATTGAATCGTTTTTTGAATCATTCAAATCGGTTGAACCGTCTTCCGGAAATCGTCGACATACATTCATTTTTTCTAAGTTTGGTTTGGAGCTTTTGTATTCTGTTTGATACTTGAACATAGTTTTTAGGTATTCTTTATTTAACTGTTTTAGAAGATGTATTGTTATTTTTAAGTTAGATTTAACAGTATTTTTATATAACCTTTATAAAGCTTATAGGTGTGTAAAAAGGACTAACTAAGGCTTTACATTGGCAAAGGTTTAAACAGCAAGGAATAGTAAATATGAAAGTAAACTAAGTAAAAAGCAATTTTACAAAAAATAAATTAAAAAATTAATAGCTATTTAATGAATATATCTTTGAAATACCAGATCAAGATTATATACAATGAAATCTTTGTGAAAAATGTTTCTATAAAATTTGTATTTCACATTAGTCAAATAATGTAGCTATTATTTTGTAAATTTCCTTCAAATTAAAAAAAATATGATGGATATATTTGCCTCCTGGCTGTCTCTTCTTACCCTATTTAGTTAACTGGGAGTTTTACAGAACATTGTTCGATAGCTGATTTTTTTATACATTTTTACAGGGTGGTGCACAGTTGTGACACTCGCCCTTTTTTTTGATGATGATAGTATACTTGCTGCTGTAGAGCAGCGCAGGGTCTTTCAGACTCCGGAGTGTACTCGTAGCCCGGATAGCTCAGTCGGTAGAGCATTGGACTTTTAATCCAAGGGTCCAGGGTTCAAGTCCCTGTTCGGGCGTTTGTTTTGCAAATGCATTGTATTCAACTTGCTGCTGTAGAGCAGCGTAGGGTCTTTTAGACTCCGGAGTGTACTCGTAGCCCGGATAGCTCAGTCGGTAGAGCATTGGACTTTTAATCCAAGGGTCCAGGGTTCAAGTCCCTGTTCGGGCGTTTGTTTTGCAAATGTATTGCTGTAGAGCAGCGCAAGATCTTTTAGACTCCGGAGTTTTCTCGGAGCCCGGATAGCTCAGTCGGTAGAGCATTGGACTTTTAATCCAAGGGTCCGGGGTTCAAGTCCCTGTTCGGGCGTTTGTTTTGCAAATGCATTGTATTCAACTTGCTGCTGTAGAGCAGCGCAGGGTCTTTTAGACTCCGGAGTGTACTCGTAGCCCGGATAGCTCAGTCGGTAGAGCATTGGACTTTTAATCCAAGGGTCCAGGGTTCAAGTCCCTGTTCGGGTGTTTGTTTTGCAAATGCATTGTATTCAACTTGCTGCTGTAGAGCAGCGCAGGGTCTTTCAGACTCCGGAGTGTACTCGTAGCCCGGATAGCTCAGTCGGTAGAGCATTGGACTTTTAATCCAAGGGTCCAGGGTTCAAGTCCCTCTTCGGGCGTTTGTCTTGCAAATGCATTGTATTCAACTTGCTGCTGTAGAGCAGCGCAGGGTCTTTTAGACTCCGGAGTGTACTCGTAGCCCGGATAGCTCAGTCGGTAGAGCATTGGACTTTTAATCCAAGGGTCCAGGGTTCAAGTCCCTGTTCGGGCGTTTGTTTTGCAAATGCATTGTATTCAACTTGCTGCTGTAGAGCAGCGCAGGGTCTTTCAGACTCCGGAGTGTACTGGTAGCTCGGATAGCTCAGTCGGTAGAGCATTGGACTTTTAATCCAAGGGTTCAGGGTTCAAGTCCCTGTTCGGGCGTTTGTTTTGCAAATGTATTGCTGTAGAGCAGCGCAAGATCTTTTAGACTCCGGAGTTTTCTCGGAGCCCGGATAGCTCAGTCGGTAGAGCATTGGACTTTTAATCCAAGGGTCCAGGGTTCAAGTCCCTGTTCGGGCGTTTGTTTTGCAAATGTATTGTATTCAACTTGCTGCTGTAGAGCAGCGCAAGATCTTTTAGACTCCGGAGTTTTCTCGTAGCCCGGATAGCTCAGTCGGTAGAGCATTGGACTTTTAATCCAAGGGTCCAAGGTTCAAGTCCCTGTTCGGGCGTTTGTTTTGCAAATGTATTGTATTCAACTTGCTGCTGTAGAGCAGCGCAAGATCTTTTAGACTCCGGAGTTTTCTCGTAGCCCGGATAGCTCAGTCGGTAGAGCATTGGACTTTTAATCCAAGGGTCCAGGGTTCAAGTCCCTGTTCGGGCGTTTGTTTTGCAAATGTATTGTATTCAACTTGCTGCTGTAGAGCAGCGCAAGATCTTTTAGACTCCGGAGTTTTCTCGTAGCCTGGGTAGCTCAGTCGGTAGAGCATTGGACTTTTAATCCAAGGGTCCAGGGTTCAAGTCCCTGTTCGGGCGTTTGTTTTGCAAATTTATTTATTCAACTTGCTGCTGTGAGCAGCGCAGGATCTTTTAGACTCCGGGGTGTCCTCGTAGCCCGGATAGCTCAGTCGGTAGAGCATTGGACTTTTAATCCAAGGGTCCGGGGTTCAAGTCCATGTTCGGGCGTTTGTTTTGCAAATGTATTGTATTCAACTTGCTGCTGTAGAGCAGCGCAAGATCTTTTAGACTCCGGAGTTTTTTCGTAGCCCGGATAGCTCAGTCGGTAGAGCATTGGACTTTTAATCCAAAGGTCCAGGGTTTTCAAGTCCCTGTTCGGGTGTTTGTTTTGCTAATATATTGTATAATAATAATATAATAGATATTATTCAACTTTATTTTCCAGTAAAAAATTAAATTCATAATTTCAGTGCCTCGAAATTCACTTTCGAACTATAGTTTTTTCGGCGAAGTTTTTAAAGTGATCTTGACTTTTTTTGTTTTGACCTACACGCTTTTCTTAACTTACGCATTTACTTATTTACTTATCTACATAACTACTGCATACTCAAAATCTAAACGACGACATAACTATGAAACTACACATTTACAACTTAAATTTATAAATTTACATCTACCCAAGTTTACGATAGCACGTGCACACGTCCATACAACTGCACTTTTTTTAAATTTTTTATTGGTTTCGCTTACATGGAGCATTCAGTCACCTACAACATTTCATTTTTTATTCTATATTTTTTTTTAAATTTATACAATATTATCAATTCACAAATTCTAATTCATTTTAACTCAGTATTTCAAATTCTGACTCAAGGCATTATTTACTTCTTACTACTGCATACTCAAAATCTAAACGACGACATAACTATGAAACGACACATTTACAATTAATTTATAAATTTACATCTACCCAAGTTTACGATAGACGTGCACACGTCCATACAACTGCACTTTTTTTAAATTTTTTATTGGTTTCGCTTACATGGAGCATTCAGTCACCTACAACATTTCATTTTTTATTCTATATTTTTTTTTAAATTTATACAATATTATCAATTCACAAATTCTAATTCATTTTAACTCAGTATTTCAAATTCTGACTCAAGGCATTATTTACTTCTTTAATTACAATTATATATTATGATATTCATACTCGTTATTACAATTCATTATTTTATTATGAGCTATCTCCGCCTCTACAACTGTACTTGTTTATACTAAAAAGAACTATACATCTTTCAATAGTTGCATAAGTTTTGACTTTGCTCGAATTCAATAATCAAGTAATAATTTAAGATAAGTAAATATACTTATCATATTCATTGAACTTATACTGTATTGGTCTTCCTACTGCTACTTCTACCCTTACATTTAAGAAAAAGATCATCAATTATTTCATTCATAAATGTTTCCTTATTGTTTCAGATTTTATTGGGACCTGTGTATGTTACTATTATTAGTAGCTAATTTAATTATACTTCCGGTGGCAATCAGCTTTTTTAATGATGACCTGAGCACCAGATGGATCGCTTTCAACTGTCTATCGGATACAATATTCTTAATAGACATCGTTGTAAATTTCAGAACAGGTGAGCGCACAATATAAATATTATTATTTTAATTTGCATAAACTGTTTACGCTTCATAGTGAATTTTAAATTTTATCGGCTTATTTTCGGCAAAATTTGCTCTGTTATTTTCGTTGACCTTTTCTCAAAAACAGCTGCACCGATTTGTGAAATTTAGAAGCCATTTGGTGAAATTTTATCAAAATTTTCATTGATTAGTTTCTGCTCGGCAGCTTTTCTCTTTCTTCATAATTAAGAGTTTAGTGCAAAATTTTATGGCTAAAAAAAAGATTTTGAAAATTTGAAAACTGTTGTGTGAAAGATATCAGTTGGGATTCGTGCTGATTTAGTCTTTAGTAAAGATCGATCAGGCAATTTCTTCACAATTATGTTCATAATTTTAGTTTTTTAACGAACGATCTTAAATATTATAGAACTACAAAAAGGGGCTTAATTATAAAAAATCATTAACGTTTAGAATTCATTGATTTTGTTGAGGAAGTTGAACATCCGAGTTCTTACGAAGGTACATTTTTATATGCACATATCGAGAAGTTCATGCAACTTGTCTTAAAATAATATTTAGTTTATACCTAGTATATATATCTTATGTTTTGAGAGTGTAGCAGATATATTTACGCGAATAAATATCACAATTTATAATCTTATGTTATCGCAAGTTCAAGTTTTTTTTTCACAATTATAGACATTGTTGACGACAGATTTACTTGACAACGTTGTTAATGTTTTTCTACTTGGTCATTGACATAAATTATTGTCTTCAATTAAAAATAAATATTGTTCGAACTAGATTTTATAAAAATGTGATATTTAATCTGTTATCAAATAAGCTTTTTTACAAATTTATATAAACACAAGACTCTTACTTCACATTTACATAAAATACATGAGAGCAAGAGCAAATGAAGTCAATTGAGTACTTTTAATTCATGTCATGTTGCAATTTTGGATACACTGAATGTATGTCACCTACGTGATTTTTTTTCTAATTTAAACAAAGCATTAATAACTTCTCGTAATGTAAGTTATAAAACTCGTCCAAAAATCGAAAGTGACAATTTTTGTTTAGATATCTTTACGTTTCAGAGTTTTCTGAACATTTTGGCATACCTTAGAACCTTAAATGGATGTGTGTGTACGTATGAATGTATGGATACATCCATATTTTTCGTCCACGATTACGGCCACATGGATCAACCGATTAGAATGATTCAAAAAACATTAGATTTGTATTGACGGGGAAGTGTGCTGATCAGATTTTTACAAAGGCAGGTCTAGACGTTTCAGAGACATGGAACAAAACGGACAAAAATTTGTAGTTTTGGAGAGAACAAAGCTTTCGATATGACTAATTAAAATTTTCAGAAATTATTTTTTATAAATATTTCATCAAAATACGGGAAGTTCCAATAATTTTCCCTAAGGCATAATGCCATGCACAACGAGTTTCATCTTATTTTAAGCAAGTATTCAGTTAAAAGATAACGCCTTTACGAGAATACGCCAATTTGTTTTTATAATGATACCGCATTACATTATTTTTTACTAAATAAATTCCGTGTCATGTCTCCTAATAATTAATTTATTCTTTTTTTGTGGAATTTTATCTCTTTTACCGTCCTGATGTGTAAAACGTTGTTTTAGCTGTTTTGCGTGGAGGGCTTTTGCATAATTAATTTAAAAATTATACAACGGCAGATGACACGCGAACTAGATTGATATCTGATGATAAAAAGAAGGCATTTTTGCGAAGAGGTTACCACGCAAAGCGAAATACAGGTGTCATCATGATGAAAAATGGTGAAATATTTAACTTAATAATACTGAAATAGAAGGGAATGAAAATGTAGGTGACCTTTTCAAAAATGGGGTAGTTTAAATACAATGAATTCGTATAATGATTTGAAATAGTAGATCCTTTATTTGTTTAAACTGATTTTTATTATTTCTATGTTTATTATTATAATTAATAATAATAATAATATTTAATGTAGCTAAACAAAAATTGTGATTCCATCAGATTATCTTCATAACGTTAAGGAGAATTCTTTCAGTGGTCTTTTGGCTTGGTATTATATGGTCTTTTTTTGAATTTTTGACTCGATAACGCAGGGCTCTTTCGTCGCTTTTTTGACCATGGTCTTCGAATGACAGGGTACTGTTTTCACATAAATTTTGGACAGCCTAATGGCATGCAGCACAGCCATCGATTTTTGCTTAAAATTGTAGTTGACAATAACTTTCCAAGTGAAAATAACCTTTACCGCCATTGTCGTATCATTAAAACTTAGTAGTTACATCAAATAATAATTTAATCAAAGATTCAAGTTTCTGATGTCTCTTAGATAACATGTACGAGCAGTTAGGTTCTAATGGTAAAACGCTTGATCTTACAACAAATACATAGGTTTTTAACAGTTAGTTACGTAGTTACTATCAATTTTTACGAAGATTTGGTCAAAAATCTAAAACCACATTTGTTAGAAAATTTTCAAAATGCTGCATATGGGTATAAAGGGAAAAGGCAGGTAGGGAAAATTTAGCAGTAAAATAGCTGGCAACATGGGTTTACGCTTGAAAAGAGTTGTATTGGCAGCCTTCATATTAAACATACTCGATGCCCATGGCGCCTGGACTATAAGGAAAGAAAAAAATTCCAAATTTCTCCAAAAATTTGCTTTAAGATAAACCAGATGCCATGCACCACTAGTTCAATATTTAATTATTATTTAACTTTCTATCTTATTATTATATTTAATTTCTATTTCACGAAGAAGAGAACAACGCTACTGACGAGCAAAATGAGTCTTGACTTGCGAAAGAGACTAATAAGGTGCTACGAATGGAGCATAGCTTTGTACGGATCGGAGACATAGATTCTGGGAAATGCCGACAAGAACTGGTTGGAAAGTTTTGAAATGTGGTGCTGGAGGCGAATGGAGCAGATAAAGTGGACAGACAAAATAACAAATGAAGAAATCCTGAGAAGAGTGGGTTAAAAAAGAGCTCAACTCCTGAAAATAAAAGGAATGAAATCTGAATCGGACCTCTTCTGCAAAAAAAGTGCTTCCCACACGACGTCGTCGAGAGTAAAATAAATGGACTGAAAGGAATGGGAAGAAGAAGAATGTAAATGATTGACGACTTACGCGGGAAGAGAAAATACAGGGACCAAAGGGCAAGGAAATCATGTATTGCGGTTGCTCTCACACCATGGACCTGCCTGCGGCACACCATTTATTATTATTATTACTTTTCATCTATATTAAAGTGGAAAAAGTCACTAATTGTTGTCACACTGATAACACACATAATTTCATCTTTTTCGACAGTATTATCATTTACTGAGAGAGTGAAAGTTAAAATATTCGAAGAATGTCGCAATTTTTTAATAAATTTCAATAATTTTTTTATGTAGGTAATATTATAATTTAAGGTTTTTTTATGTTGTGTATGGAATGACATAGTAAATAACAAAATCATTTGGGAGATAGTGAAAATAATTGAACGATGATGCAGGCCGTTCCTTGCAGCTGTTTATGATGGATGGTTTTGTACAATTCATTGGTGTGCCTGAACCTTGTTTTACAACTTTGTAGAGCTTCCCATATATTGTTTTCATTACCAAGTCTCTTGAATCGTAATATTGCGATGACCAAGTACCCTGACGGTTTATCTCCACGGTTTCCGAAATATGAGAGAGCTATAACGAAAGATGCCAATTAGGTCGACATGCATTTTTGGGTACTTTTAATATAATGTCTTCTACTTGATTTTTCAAAATAAGATAGGGTGCGGTACAAAGGTCCAATTTGACTTTGAGCAATTATATTGTGAAAGCCAGTCCAATTATATCACAACAAATAACACATGTCGAACAAACAACTATATGACTATGTTCAGTAAAACTCTCAGCTAATCCATTATTGTAGAATCGTGTTCTTTTTCTGTTTTTCATAAAATTGTCACTTGATCATTTTTATCACGTAGGCGGGGCAAAATGGGGCAAGCAGGTGCCAAAGAAGTCCAATATCTTGCTTTTAATTTTTAATGTATTTTACAAAACAATGGCTACGTTAATCAACCAATACAATATATAAGTTTTATGAGTACATTTTTACATAGATAACACTGTATACAACCTTGATCTGGTATTTTGTCGGAAATATTTATCAGCCAAGTTTGTCGGAAATATTTATCAGCTCAGATGATCCTTTTTGCCTCATCCACGTGTAAGCTATAATAGAGGTTAAAAATACTGTTGAATCTAACTCAAAAATAACAATACATTTTATAAAACATTTAAATGACGTAGACTTAAACATTATAGTAACGTCTCGTACATTAAACAATAGTGTTCACATCCAAAAAAACTAACAACGAAAGAAAAGACTTTTGTTATGTATTTTCTAACATTGTCGTTTATTTCGCGATAGCGATGACGTAAAAATCAAGGTGATAACTGGTTATACATCCTTTTCCCTCTACTTTCAAATGTTGTCAAAAATTCGTAACTTTTCTTGTTTTTGAGATATCAGTGATAAGGCTTTTCACTCGCGGGCCATTAAGCTCCCTCGCACCCTACACAATATTTAACAGATTATTAAATCAAAACAAATTATTCATCTTACATCTTATAAGCAAGTAGTAACATGAGAAAAAAGCTTTTTAACAAATATCTCTACCTTAGTGCATCATTGTTTATGTTGTTGTGCCAATTGCAGATAGTGATGAAAACAGTCAAATACTTAAAATATTTTATATTAAATATAATGCTCGTTTATTTAAAAAAAGATACAGAATAGAAACTATATAATGAATTCATATTATATAACAAATTGACATTGATTAATGATTGATCATTGAGACTAATAATGAATTGAAACGAATGGGAGACTACCGATGGTATCTTCTTTCACATTTAACCACATGTTGGTTTCGGGTATTGAAGGTATAAAGAGTAAAACAATATATCATTTTTCTACAAATTTTGTATTTTGAGAATGTATTGGAAATACTTGACGTTTTATAAACCCCATCATCAATTGATTCTTAAGTCATATGGAATAGAGCGTCGGAACTGCTCTAGCAAATCTAATATGGCATTGATACACAGGACACAATCTAAAATACTTAGAATGATGTCAGTTTGTAACTGGTTTGTAAGCAATAAAACTCTACATGATGATCCGAAGATGCTTTATATTAAGAACTTTATAAAGACGAGATCGACTTATCATAATCAAAAATTGAAAAATGACCCTAACTCACTCGTTGCTCCGCTGCTTCATGCACCAGAATCGAGAAAATAAAAAAAATATGGCCAGTCAACTTAATCTAGTGAAATTGCAACAAATAGTATTATTAATGTCAACCAAATAACTCATAGAATATAGCTAATTTTCTGATTATTATTAAAAAATGAAGTAAGAAAAAGTTTGACAAGTAAGTTTACTATCTTATGCATCAAAAAATTTTGTTTTTGCCAATTTCGAAAATTATTTGAAGCATATTTTACTTGAAAGCATTATTTTATTATCTTGATAACAACTTTGAAAAGTTTTCATAAATTGGCTTCGTAGCCAAGTCTCTTGAATCTTAATATTGCAATGACCAAGTAGCATGACGCTGTCGCCACACTACATAAAACATTGTAGCAAAATTTATGCTTATTTAGATAATAAAGTAATGTACAATGTTTTTAAAAATGTAAAGATTTCACAATATTTAATATAACAATTATGGGCTGTCGCTATATTACCATAATAAAAATGCTATTACACAAACTGCGCAACACCACGCGAGGGATAAAAAATTTTTACTTCGTTGTACATTATATGGTAAAACAACTATAATTTACTTTTTATTTTATTTTTTTGGCTTAAATTAGAAAAATATAATTAGTATACGTTTTGTATGTATATGTATGGTTGTATGTGTTATGTTTTGCCGCATTCTGAAGGAATTGTTAAACCAATTTGAATAGTTCAAAACCCACCAGAATCATATTGGCGATGCGACAAGTCATTTGCTTTTTGGTGAAGCTAGGTCTGGCTGTTTTGGAGAAATAAACTTATTGGGTGAAATTATATAATCTGAAACATTTGTAACTTTCTAACCAAATTACTCATTCGCAAGCAGAAATAGACTTCTTTATAATGCACTATTCCATACTTTTATAACGCTTTAGTTGGATGTACATATTTACTATGAGCATATACGAGGTGTGTTCAAAAAGTACCCGGAATTACTAATAATTAAATTTCGCGGGTCTGGAGTGTCTGATTGTCAAAATTTTTTTTTTATTGTGTTGGTATACATGCCCCTAAAGTATGATGAAATTTTCAGCTATATTCACTGTTTACTTTGTCTGTGGTAGTCGCTAAGGTTCGACGTGTTTTTCTGAGCTCGGCGATTTTTACAATGGAAGAATTGAAAAGTCAAAGAATTTGTATTAAATTTTGCGTAAAAAATGAAATAAAGTGTTGCAAAGTGCAAAAATTCACCAGATATGGCTCCGTGTGACTTTTTCCTATTCCCAAAGTTGAAGAGACCCATGAAAGGACGGCGGTTTTCCTCGATTGAAGAAAATCGCTGAGAGTGCTCAAGGACATATCAAAAAGTGAATATCAAGGGTGCTTCGAAAATTGGAAAAAACGCTGGCATAAGTGTATTATATCTGGGGGGGACTACTTTGAAGGGGACCACATTAATGTAGACGAATAAATAAATATTTTTTTGAAAAAACGAAAATTCCGGGTACTTTTTGAACAGACCTCGTACCTACTCTATACAAAAAAACTAGTGGTGTATGGCATCGTGTCTTAAGGCCAATTGCATGAACTTCCCATACCAAAAATTAATTTAAAAAAATAGATAAAATTTTTTTTTTAAACTTTGAGAAATATAATTTTTGAGAAATTTTATAATTTTGAAAAAAAATTAATTTTCGGAAAAAAAAATTTTGAAAAAAAATGTATCAATCGCACTGCTTTAGAGACTGCTTTAGAGACGAAATATTGAGGAATGACATTGCGGAATCCGTAGAAATATCAAGAAAATTGATACACATGATTAAAATCTTCATAAAATATCTGATAATTTGTTGTGCATATATCTAATGAACATTTTTGAACGCCAAATAACGCTAAAATGCTAAACCTGCCTTCCCAAAAATTGAATCAGTTCTTCATCTTGTCAATACAAGTAAAATGTTTGTAGAATTATTAAATTTGGACGCTCCGTTCTCTTAAAAACTGAGTTACCGTTTTTGGCATTTTTTTGCCGTATCTTCGGAACAGCTAGACCTGCCTTCGCCAAAAACTAATCAGCATGTCTCTTTACCAATACGAATCGAATGTTTTTTGAATTAATCAATCATTTTAATCAATTTTGATTTTTTTGATATTACTATAACTTACCCTACGGGAAGTTAACCAATATTGTTGCAATCCATGCTCTGACACAAAACTGAAGGTTAAAAATTGAAAATCTATAGGTTTTTCTACCATTACCAGTCTGATGATTCTGAATGGAAAGTCTTCTCATAAAGCTTGGCAAGTTCTATACAAAAATATTTTGGCGCAAAATAATTTATTGTGTTTGAAATTGTATCTACTGGATTATTGCCAAAGGGCACTGAACTCATTCAGAGGGTTCATACATGTTGCTCAGAATGATAAAGTTGTACTTTTGTGGTGGTATAATGTTATGGTTGTGTACCCCAACAAGAACTGAAACTTTCATCTGAACGAATCTTGTAGACCTATTGTCGTACAAACTTGCTCTGTTATCTTAGTACACAAATAAGAAATCAAGAACAAAAAGCTGCATGCAGCATTTGGATTATGCAGTCTTGTAATTTTGGGTACATTTAAAGTAAATACATTTCTTCGAATTTTCTTAGCGTAGGGGAGCAAGGAGCTATATGCAACCAGGGTGACTACTAACAGGCGTTTTTCAATAGGATCTTAAACGATATAAAAATATTTTTTTAATTTGACATGTAAACCTTCCTGCATACTATTATCTATATAAACAGAACTGCGCAGGTCCGTCATTTTGAACATGTAATATCAAATTGTACTATGACGAAATTTTGGTTTGCATTATTATTATAGAGAAATTTTCAATATCATATATCCTAATTTGATTCAAATTTATAAATATTAAATAATGTTTAACAATTTTCGTGGTTGCTAAATTGTTCAAATAGTTATCTTGATTAGTGCAATAAAATCACATCTGGGGTTAGTTGAAACAAAACCTTGGGGCTAGTTGTAACATACAAGAAAAAAAATCAAGTTAAGAAGATTGAATGGAATTTAAGTTTGGAAGATGTTGGCAAATATAAATTGTGTAATTGTGTGCAACTATTTCTATTCGGAATAGTTATAGCAATTATCTTTGTTTCGTTAAAATAATCAGTGGATCTCCAGATATGTTAATTGAAAAAAAAAAACTATTACAGCAAGCCTCTGGCGTCCCTACTTTATTTTTCAAAGATTGTGAAAAAAATTAAGCAAATTATTAAATCTTACTATAAGCGAGTAGATCTGTAGAGAAGAGGCTTATCCAAGAAAATATCTATGTTTATCTTGTTTGTATATCTTGTTTATCTATGAATAAATTGTATTTTTTCAAATTTTCAAAACTCTATGCAATATAATTTTACGCATTGTTTTATATGGGTGTACTTTTTATATCATTGTATTTAATTCGTATTCTAGAAAGTCAATTATTTTATTAAGGGGGGCGATACATGTAATCGCCTTAATTTTTACCATTTTTTGAGGACTTTTTAAACTGGGAAGGAATGATTGAATCTTTTTGAACTTTTTTAGGGTTATTTATTATATATTAAAATACACAAAAAAAAAAAAAAATTATTTTTTTTTTAAATGGCTGCCGTAAAAATAAATCTGCCAAGACCCTATCGGAAAACGCCATCAATTTGCGGGCGTTCTCACTTTTCGTACGGTGATCTGAATTTAAAAAAATTAGTTTGTACGTGTTCATAAAACATATATCTTCTTGTTAAACCAAAAAAAATTTAAAAAAGTCACAAAATCGTAAATTGGCACACCTTAGAAAAAAAAAAGTTCGATTTTTCACCTTTTTTTCAATGTTTTTTTTGGTAAAAGGGTTAATTTTTGGAATTTTTTTTGGAATGTTTGAGGTTTAACTAGAAGCTATTACTGTAAAGTATATGTGTGCAAAATTTCATTGGAATCGGTTGAGAACTTTTTGAGTTATCCCGCCCGCAAATTTCAAAAATGTCGTTTTGAGAAAAACGCGTTTAAAGTTTTGACACAGAAACAGATAAGAGTACAATAGCACTCAAGCATCGAGTTGAGGCGTGGCACTTAAATGAGTTTTTATTGTATAAATAATGATAATTTTGTTTTGAATATTTACAGGCATATTTTTGAGATGTTATTGTAACGATTTATGAAAAAAAAAATCGATTTTTTTTTCTTGTTACATGTATCGCCCCCCTTAACTTCCTGAAGGAAAATTTGTTTTTGCCGGAAAATCCGATTGTCTAATTATATGTTTTCTCGGTGTGCTTTTGATTCTGAATCGTTTAACCCTAATTTTGAAAAAAGTATGTTTGTGCAGGTGAGTCAACTCTTGACTTTTGGTCGAAATTTTCTCAAAACCATCTGAAGCGATTTCAAAAATTCAAAAACGATTTGGTAAAACTTGTTAAGTACAAGTGTAAAAAGGAAATCTTTTAATGTCAAATTTAATTCGAATAATTAAAATCGTAAATAATATTATTTATATATATGTATATATATATATATATATATAATATATATATATTAGGGTTTGTCGGTTTTTAAAAACCGGTTTTGAAACCCGTTTTTTTGACAAAAATTATGGAATTCGAAAACCGGTTTTTATTGAAAATGTCGGGTTTCACTGTGTAAATGGAAAATGACAAATATACCCAAATATAAAAGATAGATGAAGGCGTTTTGATTCTTGAAATCATTTCGGTTCAATAGCATTTGATATCTTATCAGCTAGGCTTCCCAGAAAAATTTTGTGTTATTTTTTGTCTAATGTATATATATATATATATATATATATATATATATATATATGTATATATTAATTACATCAGTGTGACTTCTTCTTTCTCTACTCAAACTTAAAAAAAGAGTTTTAAGTCCTAGAAGCCTCAAATAAAAGAATAAAAAACGTAGAATTATTAAATCAGACTTTAAAAACAATTAAGCCTAATTCGATCGCAAGTATGAGAGTATTTTCTATTTCAGGAAATTTTGTGAGTAAAGTGTAAGTGACAATTCGATAGACATTCTCAGTTTTTTGAAACCATATTTTATAAAACAAGAAAATAATTAGAATTTTTAAAATTATTTAATTAAAATTAATCGAAATAGAAAATATCCGAGTTTAGCTTAGTTGTTTTTAAAACTGAAATTGATATTAACAAGTATGTAACATGTATCAAATATTTTTTAATTTATTTTTAATTTAATGAACGTTTTTTATTTGAAAAAGTGTTATTTTTATTTATTCGAAAACTTTCCTTTCACTATCATAAAAATATTTTCATCCTTATATGCGAAAATGATGCATGAATAACGAATAATTATTTTCAAAGTTATTTAATCAAGATAAACTATTATTTTCTAGTTCAACTATTCAAAATTGAAATCATTTTGTTTAATATCCATAAAATTAAACAATAAATAAATTCAGTCAAATACTGCTCTAAATCGCACTAAGTTACAGATAAATTACAGAATATTTGAGCAAAAATTTATATTCTATATAAAATTCGAAAACCGGCTAAAACCGGTTTTTAGTAAAATTAAAATCCGAAAACCGGTTTTCTGAAATGTCGGTTTTTGTATAAACCCTAATATATATATATATATATAATATATATATATATATATATATATATATATATATTAACAAAGTCTAATAATCGGGCATAACATCAATAAAAAACATGAATTTCTTTCAAAAAATAAATTTTTCTAAAAATCTAAATCTTTTAAAATAAATTTTTGAAAGAAATTCATGTTTTTTATTGATGTTATGCCCGATTATTAGACTTTGTTAATACATATGTCAACATCAAATTCAGAATCATACAAAATATATATTTATATATATATATATATATATATATATATATATATATACGATTACATACGGTTATATAATCAGAATAGTTATTTTTGCTACAAAATCGTGTAAAAATACGTGATGTCATGTTTATTATATAAAGTAATTACATGTGCTTATTAATAGTGGACTCTTTCACCTATGTTTAATAAATGTTCAGCAAACTAATAAATTGATCTCAATATTGTAAACATATCACTAAGGTGACCTTTAAACTTAGACGCAATTTATATTTATATATTGGAATATAATATGCATGTATACGTATATATATATATATATATATATATATATATATATATATATGTATGATTCTGAATTTGATGTTGACATATGTATTAACAAAGTCTAATAATCGGGCATAACATCAATAAAAAACATGAATTTCTTTCAAAAATTTATTTTAAATCCATACGTTTCGGCTATAATCCTAGCCTTCATTCAGTGGAAAAATTAGTTGATCTTAGTGTTAAATTGGAAAATTTTAATAATCCATGGTATTAGGATATGGTAATGCACTACACTATGTATTATAAACATTAACTTGAAATTACACAATATTTTCACAAAATACTGATTTGAAAAAATCACAAATGGATAGTGTGTTATTCGTAGACTGGTTGAAGATGTAATGCTTTGTTTTGTAATAGTTTATTAAATTTGTTAGTATACGAAAGTTTCAAACTATTGAACTGTTTGTTGTTTCTAATTGTTTCTAATCTTCTATTACATCTTCAACCAGTCTACGAATCACACTATCCATTTGTGATTTTTTCAAATCAGTATTTTGTGAAAATATTGTGTAATTTCAAGTTAATGTTTATAATACATAGTGTAGTGCATTACCATATCCTAATACCATGGATTATTAAAATTTTCCAATTTAACACTAAGATCAACTAATATTTCCACTGAATGAAGGCTAGGATTATAGCCGAAACGTATGGATTTAAAATAAATTTTTGAAAGAAATTCATGTTTTTTATTGATGTTATGCCCGATTATTAGACTTTGTTAATATATATATATATATATATATATATATATATATATATATATACATGCGTCTGTGTAGTATTTCAGATGTTAAAAGATATATAGTTATAAACAAAAAATTTTTAACGGGCATCCATCTAGTTATTAAAAATAAAAACAAAATGCTCAGAACCATTTTTAATAAAGAATTCTTTTTCTTGGACGCTTGGAGTCCTTGTTGTTCCTCAGTTGATCAAATATCTAAAAGTTATAAATAATATATAACCAACGTTCAATATTTGTCAAAAATAATGATAACACAAAAAATAAATGATAAAATTTGAATATTGAAAAGTACTACATAAATCATGAAAATTTATACACACATGACATATGTGTGTATATACAATACTCACAAAAAATGAAGGACTTGCTTATTGAGTTGAGTTTTAATTATCTAGCGTTTCAATCAATAACAGTTTAATGTTTTTTTTATAAGATTTGCCATTTTTGTATAATAAACAAATATTTAACAAAATTATATTATATTTTATTTCTGCTAGTGGCATTATTCCGGGGTGATCTCCTCATCTGAAGTAAAGGTTTCACCATCTGAAATATTTTTTAGTGACCGGAACAAATAATAATTCGATGATGCAAACTCTAGATAGTATGGCGGGTGTGACATTGTGTCTCATTTGGTAATTAGCCAAACTTATGCGAGGTTGCGCGTCATCTTGATGCAATACTGCACCTTGTCTGTTAATTAGTCCTAGCCTTTTTTTGTTGAAATACATCATGTAGTTTATGCAGCTGATGACAGTAAGCGTCAGAATCAATCGTTATATTATCCCGAAAGAGCTGAAAAACAAACATTTTTTAAAATCTCACCAAACGTGCAGGAAACCTATACATTGAGCTTCGAGGAAATTCCCAAATGTTTTAAGTTTTCATGAACTGTTGAATTTGATAAATTTAAACTCAATTGCTGACTTGCATCAAATAATGACGTTCTCGCATTTTTATCAACATCAACTCTTTTTCCTGAACGTGGTGCATCTTCCACATCAAAATTTCTGGATCGAAATTTAACATACCAGTTCTGGCACTGTCGGCTTTCTGGCTTGAACATCATTTTTACCTTTTCTGCGGTAAAGCTGTAAAATATGTCGAAAATGCTGCTTATTTCCAAAAACTGTAATTGATTAGAATTTTCGCATACAAACCTTGTAAACGCTTTTAAATCATAAAAAAATTATAGGGTTTAAGTGTAATGTTGGATTCAAAAAATACAATTAAATACTTTGTCGTGAAAAAATTATATTACTTTCCGAACACCCTTTTAACTTTGTTTCCAATCTATTCATTTCGGCACTTTAGTCGAATATGGATTGGAAAAAAGTTGAAACTGTTTATATATATAGGGCAGGGCGGAGCACAAAGGTCCAATTTGACTTTGAGCAAATATATTATGAAAACCAAACCAACTATATCACAACAAATAACGCATATCAAACGAATATCTGACTATGTTTAGTGAAAATCACAGCTAATGCATCGTTGTAGAAATGTGTTTTTTGCTGTTTTTCGGAAATTTGTTATCTGGTTCTTTTTCCCCTATAAGCGGGGTAAAGTGAGATGTCCAGGGGCAAACTGGTCCAGTGTTCTATTTTGATTTTATAGAAATTTTACAAAATAATAGTAACATTATTCAACCAATGCAAAATATGAATTTTAATGGTGCATTTTTTACAACAATAATACAGTTAATAACCTTGATCTGATATTTTGTCAGAAATATTTATCAGCAGAGTTGAAATAATTATTTATTTAATTTATCTTGAATAAGATTGCTTTTTAACTTAATTTTCATTTTTATTTGCTATTTTTTATTTGTTACACTTTTATTTGCCAATCCTTTTTACCCCACACAAATGTAATCCTTATATATATATATATATATATATATATATATATATGCGTTTTTGTATGTATGTATGTACATATAATCTTTGTGTATGTATATATATACGGTTGTTTTATAATATTAGCATGATTACTTTCGCAGACTTGATCTAAAATTCTCGTAATTTTCTATTCCAGGAATAATGCAGCAGGATAATGCGGAGCAGGTCATCCTGGATCCGAAGTTAATTGCCCGACATTATTTACGAACGTGGTTCTTCTTAGACTTAATTTCTTCTATTCCTTTGGACTATATATTTTTAATCTTCAATCAGGTAAACGTACGTTATGCCTAGGCTTGTTGGATGCCTGCACCTTTGATATTTTATTTAATATGGTTATCGTTTATTTGATGTCGTCCATAGCATATACATACATAGTTCAGTGTTAGTGTCCTCAGTGCAAATGTCGTTGTCGCAGAATTCTTAGATTTGTTAATAATGGAAAAGTTATATGTTTTTTATATAAATACATATGTAGGAGTACATCATTTACACATACATATTTATAGATACTTACATGCATTTTACATATGTACATGAATACAAGCATGTAAGTTCATACATACATATGTACAATTTTATGTAAGTATGTAGGTTTATATATATACTACCTGACCCAACAGACAGTTTTGTGCAAACGTAATTCCTACAGACTCAATCATAAATGGTCTAGACCATTTTATGAGAAAAGTGAAAGAAAATTTTTATCTGTGATACTTGACGCTAAGTATCACTTAACATTTGTGGGAGGAATCTTTACATATTTCAAACTAACTTTTGGATAAATAAATATTAACTATTAGTTAGTAATATAATTACTAACTAACTTGAAAATAAATATTTTTGGAGTCGCATTTTATTTTACCAATCTATAAAAAGTAAATAATATTTGAATTTGAAATATTAAGATACCGCTTATAATTAAAAGAAACTTTATTTAAACCATTTTCAAATCAACTTCATCTCATACTTTTTTATATAAAGATTAGTAAAGTCGTTTTAGAGAAACTAAATGACAAACGCATAGACACAAGATATATATATATATATATATATATATATATATATATACGAGGGCGTATGCACCTTTGTTCGTATGTATTTACATACGTATGTACTTATATGTGTAAATACTAAAATACTTATAATCTTATATCCTTATATACTTATATTCTTATATTCTTATATACTTATATTATTATATTCTTATATACTTATATACTTATATACTTATATACGTATTTTATACGGATGTCGCATGTACATATGTACTTACAGACGCATGTACTCATAAGCGGATGTGCATGCATACTTATGTACTTATATACATGTGTACTTACATACGTGTGCACCTATATGTGTAAGTCATTAAGGACCTATATACTTATATACTCGTATATATTCGTATTTATACGTATGTGCTCATATAATTATGTACTTGTGTAAGTATGTACTTCTTGACGTATGTACTTATATACATATTATAAACTCATGCGCTCATATAAATATATACTTATGTATGTATGTATTTATACACGAATTTATTTATATTGGCATGTACTTTTTTACGTACGCAATTATATACGTGGCATGTACAAAAATGTACATGTAAAAATATTTATTTATACTACGAACAATGTGGAAAACAAATTATAATTCAACCTCTGGCAACACTCTCGTGGTATCCTTCTACAAGGTTTATGAATATGCATTACATCTTACTTGCTTCACCATGGGATGAAAAATATGCAGTAAGTAGCCAAGAAAATGTAAATCAAGGAGTATAAAGCCAATAAAGTGTAATAAATTTTATAAATTTTAAATTTTTATAAGCTTATGAAAACAATCGATGGCATTCATATAATGTCATTGTCTAATGTAATTTGCAGTATGACTTACGCTGCCAATAAAATAAATAGACAATTATATAATTCACTAATATTTCCATAACAAATTCATTTCTATATGATCACAATGATATTTTCTGAATATTGTTCGCTGACTTGTTGTTGCATAACATCGTTCTAATGTTAATAGTTGCAACTCTTTGTTAAAATATAATTATGTTCATTAATATGTCGACCGAAGTACTTTGTCATTTATTATTTGTTTTATTACATATTGTTTTTGTCATCAATATAAATTTATGCATTATAAATGCTATTATGATTCTAATTTAAATGTGTATAAAATTAAATTCAACTATATGTCGTTTATTACATTTAATTGTGAGCAAAAGATAATTTAAATGAATTTTTGTTAATATATATCTCGGTTTCTAACTTTTATAAACACTTTACAAATCGGTGGCATATATAAAATGATTTTCCTGCTTATTGATTTTTTTAGATAATATATTTGTCTAAAATATTCGCAAAATTTTTAGTCAATTCTAAAACTTCTTGTTCACTTTGTCCGAAACCTTTATTGCAATTTGTAGCTGGAAACCACTGATATATTAAGTTTTTGAAAATTTACAACTAATAAGGAGAATCTTAGGTTTAATGGTCTATGATCTTATGTAACTTCTCATGATGATAGAGTTGATAGTCAACCTCTCTCACAAAACGAACCTCTTAAATTATTGGGAACATAGGACTCTAATATTTTAAGGGGTTCGTTTGGATCATTAGCTTTATCAGCATGAGAAGTTTCATCTAAATCACAAACGATTACACTTTTGGTATCCTTTGTAAGTTTGAGTAGTTGAATTTTTCATTTAGATTCATTTACGAGATTTTTTTTACTTATTTTTCAAATTGTTAATTGCAAAACTGTTATGCAACGAATTACTTTATAAAAATTTGGCTTTTTTATATAAAATACACTTCGCATATTTTTCGTAATTGGATAATTTTCTATAGTTATATAAATATGTATGTATAGAAATAAAAAAAAAGAAATCAACAACGGTAAAATTATAATAGTTGTCTATAATAATTTAGAACTTTATACTTGCACTAAATTGAATCGAATTAATACCTATTTGTAATTCTTTTTACCTTTATGATATTTCTTAACTTTTCTAATTTTTGTGCTTCAAAATTATGGTATTGATTTATCCAATACTATTGGAATACAGCAAAAAGTATTTTGTACAAATAAAATTTTAATTAAACTTTAGTATATAATGAGACAGCGTACATTGCTCATATAGATGATAATATCTTATATTATACAAGAAAATGTTCTAAGTTTAATATTGTAGAAACATTTTACCATATATTGCTGCGCTGAATTGACGTACTTTTCTCTAAGTTCTGTTTCTGTTCATTTTTATAAAAAAAATACACAACATAAGTGTATATTTTTCTATATCAAGACCTTAAGAACTTTTTCTGTAATTCCTAATATTGTACATAATTTTTATACAAGTTATGAAAATTTTACATAGAGAAATGAAATAACGTTTCAAATTTTTGAAAATCAGTTTAATTTTCTTAATACAATTTGGATTGTGGACTATAAAGTAACCCTTCTCTATTAGTTTATAAATACAGTGACATAAATACATTGTGACAAAAGTTAAAACTGACGGACGATAAAAATATAAAAATATAAGGATATTTTGTATGCAAATTTCTACCAAGTTATCGTAGGTTTATATATAAATTAATAAGCCAATTCTGCTGCACAACAGACCAATGTTATGGCAAGGTCATGCTACGCTCCAACTTCCATACATTATGCTACTGAATCATACTAAATACTGTCATGCATTTGCTACGCATTTAGGCGTTTTACACATAAACTGCAACGTCACTTGTATGTTATGAAGCTGGGTCAGAAAGACCATGTTATCTAAGATCGTTTTTTGACATTTGTGCGGTTAGATTTTCTATCCGACGACCTGAAGAAAACGCCTGACTGGACAGCAACCACATGTCTTTTGTCAATATTTAGTATGGAAAGTTCTTCATAACATAGCCTTGCAATAACATTGGTTTGTTATGTGGCAGAATCGGCCGATAAATGTGGCTTTTTTAGCAAGGATCAATCGATCAGAAAGAATGCGAATTAACTGTGACAAAAATGTACGTTTTTTCGTTTACATGGTTTCTCGTAGGACAAATTATTATGTTTGTTCTGAGCAGAGAATATGTCAACTTGGTGTAAAGGAAACAAATGATCACCAGTTGATAGTCTCTGAAAGGTCTGTGTTATGAATAAGTTATCCGATTTCATCCGATTCTTGGAATGTCTTTCTTATTTTTCCATTCTATCAATCCCGTAATGCATATGCTGAAGTATATTGAAACGAGTGTTCAGTTTGATCTTAGATCAGGTTTTATCCTACCTGGATAGGATTTCAGCGTCAATTTGGATTTACTCGAGTTGTTCGTTATTATTTGTGATGTTTGAATTTGCAAGATTTTTTAAGGCGCTAACATATCAAAAGTTTCCAGCGGGACCAAGAAATTTGCTGGAGTCATCAAGTGCTGAGCAGTAGTTCACCATCATTGCAAGTCACCTGGAGTTGAACCATTTAGTAAATTGACTTTGCCGATAGCTCTAAGTAAATCGTAGCACACATTTTAATGATTGTTTAATTAATTAATTTATATACTTTTATAAATTTTAAAATTTATTGTATTGATGTTTTTTATATCTTAAATTTATTCATCAAAGTATTTCTTAGTCTGCTACTTGAATTGATATTACCTTTTTATAAGCTTTTTTGGTAAAATAATGATGAATGGTAATGAAATGTGATTTGTGTTTATTTAATTTAAATTGATAAATCAATATGTATCATGATCATTGTTGTTAGTACCAATGTTGTTCATAAAGTAAATTTTTTATGTAATGGTATAGCATGTTTTACTAAAATAGTGATATTTTTAGTGTAATGAAAGTAATTTTAAAAATAATTTAAATATTTCTGGTCATGTAGATTTTTCAAATTTATTAGATATTTTTAATTGTAATCAATATATGATAACGAAATAATTAATAATAAATAATTTAAGAAATATAATATCACTACGATTCTACCAATTAGGTTCTTGCATGAAATTTATTTTCTAATTCGTATATTTTTGCATCTTCTATTTTTTAACAAATAAGACATATTTTAATTATTACATAGTAAGGCAATTTTTGCGTCGCATATACAAAAACAGAGCCTGTGCTGTACTTTTGTTTTATTTTTATCTTTTGATAAAACCATAATATTTTTACTGCACCTATCTAATATTTATATTTTTTCTTTTAGTCAACATAGAGCTGATTACACTTGTTTTGTCTTTAAACACGTTTTTCGTGAAGGAGTAGTAAATATTTGAAGCTACAAGTATTTTTTTAAACTAATCTAAACTGAATTTTTATGCAGTGTTCACAACTTTTTTCATACTTCTAATATATTATTTTCACGCTTTCAGTGCACTTAATCTGCTTGAATGATTCATTTTTTACTAATTTTTAAAATTATATTGAATTACACAGATATTCGTTGTTTTTAATCAATTTAGTAGTAAAGAATGTCAATATACTTGATAGATACATCCCATTAAAAGATTTTTTGGTCATTCAGACATTTTTTGATACTATGAACGCTAACCAAGCAATTTTTTTGTTATTTTGCTAATATTTCATAATTATTTTTGTCAATTTAGAACGATTCAAGAATCAAAAGGTATTGACATTCTCTACTACTATATCTACTTTAAATATTATTACATCGGGTAAATATACTATCTTTACTATTATACCGTGATAAACATGTCAGATGATCTTTTATATACAAAAGTGCAAGAACCTAATTGTCACATAAGTTACTATTCATTTTATTATAGGTAAAAATGTTTTGTTAGGTTGTTTGAAAGGTAATTTGTAATTTTTCATACTTTTTAAGTAATTAAAATTAATCGAATTTTATTAAAGGTCTCGCGAATGATTTGTATTATTTTTATTGTCTTGACCAGCTCCAGTTGAGTTGATGGTCTGGTCTTGTTATTACCATTCATCAAATATTTCTTATTATAATTTTTTTAACTTTGCCAATACTTTTTTTTACTTGCTTTGTTGGATGAAAAAATGGCATCCATTGTAGTTATGGTGGAAAAATATTGCTTAGTAACAAAGTTAATCTTACCTTCCAAACAACCTAATATATTAAATATATCTTTAGATCTAATATTAATACAAGCGCCAGCAAGATTTTTGTGTAAACAATCGTGCAAAACCAAATACTTTACAGTATACGATATTTGAGTTGTTTAGAGTTAATCTCATCTTAATTTGATGCGCTGGTCGATCTTTACTTTTTACCTTTCGTAAAGTTTTCCAATTTCAGGATCTTTATTTTCGTCAGTTCTAACTGACTTCTTTTTTGGCTACTTTTAGTCTTTTATAAAATGGTCGTCACTGATTTTTAAAGGGTTTCTTCTTTTTTTCCTTTTAAATTAGTCTTCTTAGTGTAACTCTTCCTCTTTTATTCTTTTCTTAAGAGCTCCAATGGTCGAATTTTGTGCGCTGCCATCACTGCAAATCCTGATGCGACAGTATCATCTTTCCTTGTGGAAATTGCTTCTGAGATGTTTTAATTCAGTACGAGTCTTCTTGGTAAGTGTATTCTTCTTCAGTACATATATCTTAAAAAAAATGTCTCATTGTTCATCTCTTCAACAAGTAGTTGGCATACGTTGTCACAGTAACTGGAAATTGTCTAATGGGTTGCACGATAACAATTTACTTTTTTGTAGCATTATGTGGTCACTAATGATTATTTTCTAGAATAATATATTGAATTGCAGCAAAAATTTGTTTTAAAAATTACTACGTAAATTGATCAATTCATTATGTATAATACTTATATATATTCCTTGTTAATTGAGATTTATAAAGTTTTTTTTGCAAACCAGCATTTACTTGATTTGATGATCTACTTAGAATCAGGAGTTGGCGTGGGTATCTTCAGGTTTTAATACACTTTACCTTGCAGTTTTGGAGAATGGATACAACGGTAGTCTTCAGATTTTGTCTTGAGTTTGGAACTATTATAACTATTGGTAGACTGTTACTATGTCAGATTTATATCTTTTTTTGTTATTTGAACAAAGATCAGAGCTTAAGGGTCCTGTAAGATGTCGTGATGACTCACTAACTACATCGTTTTCTATAGATGACAACCCAGAAAGTTGTCCTCTCTATTAATGATTTTATTCATGCAATTTCTGTTTTACTGATAATTTTTTATTGATTCATCAATACTGCGTAATTGCTATTTTCACTCGGAAATATATTGCTTCCAAGTGAAATATATTGCTGCTCGACATCAGGATGCCCAATGCGGTACCAAACCTGGGACCTCTGGTTGAAATCCCATAGCTTTCCAATTGGGAGCCCAGCAGTAAAATAAATATTGATTATTTGTAGTCCATGTTTTGTTTAAAATTAGGTTCTAATATTTTGGCGACATGGAATAAGGTGTATCATTAGACATATGAATTTCAGTCACCTTCAAGGCAATTGGCCTAGAATTTCTTATTATTAGTTATTTTTCTGTATTGGCCATCTTGTGAATAAGCAATTTAGCTGATCTATGTGATCCTACATTATTGAAGTAAAATTAGTATTGAATAATCTACTCTATTTGAGGAATCTGCGTGATGATATTTTTGGAATTCTGCTATTGCTGAATTAATTGAAAAGGAAATTGGTTTTATTTTTTTGCTTTCAATTTTAAGTGGAGTATGGATACAAACACCAAGCTTTGATGATAACTTTCTAAAGATTTTTTGGACCTGTGATTTTAGTTTTTTCAATAAGTTTTAATGTATTTTTTCTGATGCTGTCAGCTCTCGTACCATTAAAACATCCAAAACTTTTATGAATAAAAAACATCAATGCAATAAAATAAAAACATCAATGCAATAAATACAAAATAAATAAATAAATAAAATATTGTATTATAATCAATAGCACATATGAACTATTATGCATTTTATAGACATATAATATTTATTTTTGGTTGAGTTTTATTTATTTCAACGCCTTTTTGTGTAATATAAGATAATTCCAAATTATATGAGCAAAGTCAGTCTTTGTCATTAAATCTATTCACAAAAGCTGATCTTTCTCAAATCAGAAAAATATGATTTTAGTTTGTCTGTTATTATTTAAATTTACTTATTATCTATAAGTTGATTATGACATGTTAGTGTGACTTTATTTACTTTGGACATTATGGAATTTGCTTTCGACAATTTAGACTTTTTACTTCGTCTTTTTCGAGACTTTACTTCCGATACTTTGTACTTTTCGACTTTTACTTTTTAACTTTTGGAATTGTAACGGCTAAATTTTATTTTGGGTCTTATAGGTTCCAAGTTTTCTGCTTGAACATTTTGAAATCGACTTTGAACTTCGATTATAAACTCCAATTTAGACTCACAAGTTTCAAAACAAGTTTTGTAAATGATATAACAAGTGGTTACTTGAAATATTTAAGTAAATATTATTATAAAACAATTGAATTTATCACAATTATGAAAATATTTGAACTATTTCAAATATATGTATATAAATCATTTGTAAATATGCATGTTTGTTTATAGAAGTTTGTTGATATAAAGTGCATCACGGAATATACATTGACGGGAGTCTGATCTTCAAATATAATGTATAATTGTCCTGTTTTACCTTCACCATTTCTATCTACTTTCTTATTTGTATACATGACAAATACTATCTAGTTGTAAAATTTCTATTATCTATCTTGATAGATCAAGATCCCAAGGACATGTTAAATTATTTCTTGAGTTGCAACAACAAAATTGAAGAATGCAGTAGAGTTAGATATAGCTTTGAACAATGGCAAGTTGCATGTCTTAGCTCCTATAAATTGAAATTGGTGAATGCGTACAAATTGATCTGAAAACAAAAAAACAAATACATTAAATAATAATCGGGATATTTTCTACTTCGTCTGTATCATGCTTGAACGTGAGGACTTAAAAAAATTATACAAAATGTACTTATATATGGTTGTATAAGATGCAATTAATCTTTACTTATTCATATTGAAAATACAGTTTTTTGGTTACAATTTTTTTATATTTGTTATTTATACTAGAACATGCCGTGTTTTTTAGTTCGACAAAATTACATAGAATGGTTCTAACTTTTTTTGAAACCAAAAATCTGGAGAATACGGTAAATGAAGCATCAGATCATTCAGTGTATTGTCATGATGATATGAACTTTTTCATATAGTTGATGTGAGTTTTTGCCCACATAATATCGTCTTACAACTATTTTGCAATTCTACGGGTATATCTAACAGTGTCGCCTATTTTCTTTTTTGTCTATAGGATAATTCCTTCCTCGGAGAATGTTTCTCTCATGAAATTTACTTTTTCGAGAATTCTTTGATTTGGTTTTTGCATTACTTATATTTCATACTAGGTATAGGCCAAGTATTTTAGCTATCTTGGAGCTAAATCGTCGGTGTTTTATATGTTCTAATTATAATATTGTCTACATTTATAAAAATCATATTATACTATATTTTTTATAATAATGATATTTCATTCTAATTATTATTTGTTAGAGCATAATTATTTAAAAATGGTAATTTTTACTAATGACGAAAATAGAATCATTATTCATTATGGATCATGCATTCTCATTATCAGTCTTTCTATACGATTTCGTTGCGTTCTAATGTGCAAAATTTTCTGAAAAACACACATGTAGTTTTTAATACAGATTTTAAATATGCTCAAAAACATTGGAAAAATTTATTATTTCACATAAATTAATTCACAATCACTGACAATTGCATATTTCTCTTAACATGCATTTTCAATTTTTCTGTAACTTGGTATATGGTATGTTTGCTTTTTCGATGTTTTACTTGATATAGATCCAGAAGATCAAATAAAGATGTTTTACTTGATCAACATATATTGAGAAGCTTTTTTCATTAATATTTTATTCTACTTAAAAATCATTTTACTCTTTGCATTATAAACGGTAATAAACAGTGATTTGCACGAAAGCACATTTGTAATTTGGCAAGTTCTCAATAAGGATTTGGTCAATTTCATTCAATATACTTTTAATGTTAAATAATATAATTAATATTCAATATATTTTAATTAACTATTTCAATTAAAGATTTTTAACAAATAACATATAATTTTTGGTTAACCTTCATGTTGACCTGAAAAATTAGTAGGCAACATCTTTTATCTAATACTAATTTTATAGCAATGGCGTATATTAAATATTTCATTTGAAATATCATTTATAAATGTATTTAAAAATTTCTATATGTTTTCCAGAATATAATCACATTGCGAATCGTCCGGCAAATAAATATTTTATATTAAAACGAATTTTTTCGTTGATGTTATGATCGTAATTTTTGTTAATAATTTATTTTATATGTTTATCAAATATTTTTCTCTCTCTCACTTTCTCTATATACAGGGGGTCCCAGACCTTGACGTCAAGTCGAAACGTAATGATAGTATTGACCTTAACTGTTCTGAAGAAAATTACAAGCAAAAATTATCTCACGTTCTTTGAAAGTTACGAGCTTTTAAGTGCAACCTAGAGCTTTGGTGAAATTATGACCATTTTTCGGTTATTGTGGTTAATTTTTATTAATTTTGTTCATTTATACTTTGGAACCGTAACCGTGAATACCATTTCTAGGACCACAATCAAAAACGTTAACACTATTGCCCTTAGTTTTTAAAAGTTAATTCTTTTTGTTCAACTATGAATTTAAAATGTTCAAAATCGGTCGACTTTGAGAGTCTCTCCTTTAAAAGAAGTATTAAAGTGTCTTGGCAAATTTTATCAAAAGTTAGCAATTAGGATGTAAAATACTTGAAAATTTTATTATTGAAAAATTTCGACCAAAATAAAACCTAAAAATTGACACAAATTTTGCTAGTACATTTTACTCACAATCCAATGTTTTTGATTGTGGTTCTAAAAATGTCATTCACGGTTACGGTTCCATATTTTAAATGAACAAGATTAAAAAAACTTAATCACAATAACCGAAAAATGGTCAGAATTTTACCAAAGCAGTAAGTTGCACTTAAAAGCTCATAATTTCCAATCAACGTGAAATAATTTTTTAGAACAGTTAATGTCAATACAATCACACCATTTCGGGTTAACATCAATATCTGAGACACTCTGTATATATATTAAATTGGTTCTTAACATTTTCGAATTTCTTTTCTCCCAAGGGCTCAAATGCTTCCAAATTTATAACAAAAAATCAAATTTTTGTATGGAAATAGCATGAAAAAAATTTCAAAAATTTCAAAAATGTTTTTTTAGATACAACTTAGCCAACAAATGAATGAGTTTTATTCAAAATTTGGCGTTCTACAAAACAAATTATAAAGAACCTGTTTTGCAGAACGTCGAATTTTCAATGAATAACACGAATGGTTACTTTTTATTCATTTGTCGCTAATTTATACCTAAAAACATTTTTAAAATTTTCGAAATTTTTTTCATGCTATTTCCATACGAAGCTTTGATTGAATTGCGCACTATCTAAAAGTTAATATTACGAGCTAAATCTTTTCGGGATCTTTTTTTATCAACTTGGAAGCATTTAAGCCCCTGGGAACAATAAAATTCGAAAATGTCCATATTAAGGACCACCCTAATATATATATATATATATATATATATACAATATATAATATTTGAGGTAGTTTTTCTGTAGAAGTTGGGCCTTGGGATATTCTTGTGTAAACTTTCTGATATTTCTCAAATTTTCTAAAACACTTTTCTAACTAAGAACTTCTGTGCTTTTTGAATTTGTGTAACTAAAACGTTCTTTGCTTTTCATATTATTGTTTAATTTGTTATCATGAGTGAGTAGTTGTCTTAACATGATTAACAATTGATTTAAATGATTACAGTAAGCAGGTTTATTTACTGACAATGGCTTGTTCGTATTAAGTGTTTTTAGTGATGTTGCACATCGTATAAACATCATCCGATGACATCGATATGTTTGATTAAAATTAGTGTATTATTGCTAAGCAGCTGTAGTAGACGCTTGTTTGTGATTTATGTTGCATATCTTCATGTTGTATGAACTAAAGTTCGTTTTT
>NW_020538040.1:137545199-137569917 GCF_003426905.1 Ctenocephalides felis
TTTAATTTTAAAACGATTTTACGAAATAACAGCTACTTTATTCAACCAATTCAAAATTTTAATTTTATGGGATCATTTATATATTTATATATAGTTGTAGTACACATGTTGTTATCAAAAAATTTCTAACTTTACTTGTTTTTGAGATATCGGTGGTGGACCTTTTTACCCGCGGACCTTTAAGTTCTACTCAACCCTATATATAATTGAGTGTGTGAAGTTTCCTAATTTGATAAAATTTTGTCTGCCAAATAATCAATTTTTACACCTTTCCAGTATGAATCAGACCATACATGCAGATGAATTCATTTAATTAAAAATGTAGCTGAAAGTTGTAAATCCATAAATTCACGCATTTACTTTTCCAAAATTAATTGGTTTTAAATCACAAAATTAATTTTAACTGAATGCTACAACATTTATATAAATTTGTTATTTGTGTATTTATAAATTTGGATTGGAGAAAATTTTTAATTCAAGCAATACCTTTTGATCCAAAATTTACCTCATAAATAGTTGCTTTAATTAAGATTTTAAAAAATAAAATTAGGTTATATTCTGTCACCAAGATTACTAACTTGTAAGTGTTGGCAATAACTATTTCTGCAGCGACATAAATATACCAATAAATAAAAAAAAACTAATAAATAAATAAATAAAATATTGATAGACTGGCACACGTGTTTTGAAATATTTTTGAATCTTCAAACAATCTTGTAAATATTCTGAGTTTTAGTTAAGAGGTTGTCGTGATCTGATTTCAAGTTCAATTTTTAATAGATTGGAAAAAAATATATAAAATCTAATAGTTTGAGAGCCTTTTTTCACATTTGCATCATAGTTTTGAAAGAGTAAAATTCGGACCTGTATATATATATATATATATATATATATATATTTGTGTGTATGTTTATAGATATTTTACATACACCGATTGTGGTCTTTTTCCTATCGCTGGCTATAAAATCTTGATTTATATTTGTTCTATTTTTAATAGAAATACATTTGCTGAAATACATCTTGGGTAAAATATAACTACTCTGCTTGTCATAACAGATCTGCAATATAAATCAACGCAAACATTAATTACTTTTATATTTGTGCATATAAACCATAAAGTGCGAATATTTTTTAACACATGAAAATATTAAATCAAAACAATCATATTTTATAGCCTGAATAAAATAATTGAATTACTTGCTGGCATCTGACGAAATATAATTTAGATCTTGATATACGTATATACATATGTAGTAAGTGACGGACTGATTTTCTTTAAGTGATAGTTGTAAAATCGCAAGCAAAATTTTTGATTTTATTATCTATTGTATAAATTTAGTGTAACAGATGTACGTGTTTGTTTTTGTTAGTTCAATGCCTTGCAGAAATTTTTGTAGAAGAAATAGAAAAATCGAAAATGAAAATTTTTATATGTTTTTACGTTTCAAAGGCTTCCGAACATTTTGGCATACTTTAGAAAAAAATAGATGTATGTGTGTGTGTGCATGTGTTTGTATATACGTGCGAATACCATTTTTCGTCGACGATTTCGAGAACACGGATTAACCAATTGGAATAATTCACAAAACTTTCGATTCCTATTGATTAGGAGACGTTCTGATTAGTTTTTGGACAAGGCAGGTTCAGCTGTTCCATAGATTTAAAAACATGAATCTTTTTTAAAAATTTTAATTTTTGATACGGGAAGTACCAGCAATTTGCCTTAAGGCACGATGCTATACACCACTAGTTCATATTTATACTTAAAACGCTGACAAATAATAAAAATTACTAATAAATAGTTAATTGCAAAACGTGTCGTATTGGAGTAAAAATGAAGTTAGAAAAAAACTATATTGCATTAATAATAATTTCAAGAAAACAAAAAGTAACAAATATAGATAATAGATAAAGGTAATTGTGATAAATTACTGTGCACATAGTTTTAATATTACATGAAAAAATAATTATTAAATGTAACTTAAACATAGTTATGAAGCAAACAATATTTATACTAAAATAGTATAATATACGATTTGAAAACGAAGAAACGAAAACGAATTTCTAATTCGGAAAGTTAATAAAATTAAATCCAACACCATTTTCATCGTACTAGCTTTACCATGCCCAATATGTAATATTATTTTTATATCAATATAATATATTAGTACGATGAAAAAGGTGTTGAATTTAATTTTTTTAACTTTCCTAATCAGAAAAATAGATTTGCTAATTTTACGTTATCTCGACGTTTTAAGTCAATCTGAATCGTTTGACACTAAAATTGAGAAAAGTATGTATCTGTTAGACAAAATTTGACCATTTGTCGAATTTTCCTCAAAAACGGCTCCACTAAATCAAACTTTAAGGGCTAGCGTTTATTATTTTTGTGAAACCATCTGCAGTGTCGTTTCTTATAATCGGCAAATGAGGGCAAAATGTTTGTTAAGCCACTAATCCCAAATCGCTTTAGAGAAGGCAAAAACAATTTTTGACTATTTTGGTGAAACTTTGTGCTGCAATATAGTTCATAGTCTTAAGGAACATCCTGAAGTACGAATAATAAATCAACGAAAATTAGTCTAATTATAAAAATTCATTGGTGCTTGAAAGTATGAGATTGAGTTTCAAAATTCTACTATTACAATTTTGAATCTAATGCTAAATCTCAATTCTTATTAAGTCGATTATATACCTATATCGTGAAGTTTTTTAATTTGCTTTTAGGCAAAAAGCTACTTAAATCTAGTTATTATTGTGGATCTTCGTCTTTTTTGTCTTATTAGTTAAACGTTTGCCATATTAAATGAAGTTACTTCTAAATTATTATTTAGTAATTGGGTAAATGCATGGTAGCTTCATATACATATATATATACATATATATATATATATATATATATGTAGCGGGTTGCCAACACGCATAGCGGCTTGTCAACACGCATCACATGTCTCTGGACAGATTGGCCCATATAGTGACAGCACTGAGAAAAACAAAAGGAAATTCAAGTGTCAGATCGGACACGGTTTTTGTTTGCTCAATGTTCGAAATGCCAAAATTATAATTCTTAACTTTTTTCCTTTTTTTATTATAAATACTGAAATAACATCTACGTTTTTGTAAATGATCAATATAATCACACATAGTGTTATTACTATTGTCATAATAAACAATATTCGTAGTATAGAGAACACGAGTTTCTTTAGTGGTGACCGCGAACGTGAATTAATAGCACGCATATAGAAGGAAAGAAGGTAAGAAGATCAAGACACATTAGAAGTAACAAATTTAGAAGTAAAAAAATAAATTGAAGTCTCATGAATTATTAAGAAAAGAATTTTTAAAAATAAATAATGAATATAAATGGCTCACAACCGCCATAACTCTAAGAACATTCTAATCCTACAACTGAGACTCCGGCCACGCACATCGAAAACAACAACACGTGCTCGATAAATCCCTCATTTTCCTGGAAAATGAGTCGATTATAAGCACCACGGCAGAGGACAGGGAGCGTCAGCAAACAATTTGGCAACCGCCACATACACTCAACCGCTAACTCACCAGCGAAGGGCCACATACAATCAACCGCTAACTCACCAGCGAAGGGCCACATACACTCAACCGCTAACTCACCAGCGAAGTGTCAAATATACTCAGCCGCTAACTCACCAGCGAAGGGCCACATCTACTCAACCGCTAACTCACCAGCGAAGGGCCACGTAAGCAATCAACAAACTCAACAAGCCAACACGGCAATTTATCACACAATCTCAACCAAAAGAAATTTACAAGGAAGTTCAAGAATGGCAGTCAGAGATGCGAAACAATCTTTTTCATTAGGGCGGAGTGATGTAGCGGGTTGCCAACACGCATAGCGGCTTGTCAACACGCATCACATGTCTCTGGACAGATTGGCCCATATAGTGACAGCACTGAGAAAAACAAAAGGAAATTCAAGTGTCAGATCGGACACGGTTTTTGTTTGCTCAATGTTCGAAATGCCAAAATTATAATTCTTAACTTTTTTCCTTTTTTTATTATAAATACTGAAATAACATCTACGTTTTTGTAAATGATCAATATAATCACACATAGTGTTATTACTATTGTCATAATAAACAATATTCGTAGTATAGAGAACACGAGTTTCTTTAGTGGTGACCGCGAACGTGAATTAATAGCACGCATATAGAAGGAAAGAAGGTAAGAAGATCAAGACACATTTAGAAGTAACAAATTTAGAAGTAAAAAAATAAATTGAAGTCTCATGAATTATTAAGAAAAGAATTTTTAAAAATAAATAATGAATATAAATGGCTCACAACCGCCATAACTCTAAGAACATTCTAATCCTACAACTGAGACTCCGGCCACGCACATCGAAAACAACAACACGTGCTCGATAAATCCCTCATTTTCCTGGAAAATGAGTCGATTATAAGCACCACGGCAGAGGACAGGGAGCGTCAGCAAACAATTTGGCAACCGCCACATACACTCAACCGCTAACTCACCAGCGAAGGGCCACATACAATCAACCGCTAACTCACCAGCGAAGGGCCACATACACTCAACCGCTAACTCACCAGCGAAGTGTCAAATATACTCAGCCGCTAACTCACCAGCGAAGGGCCACATCTACTCAACCGCTAACTCACCAGCGAAGGGCCACGTAAGCAATCAACAAACTCAACAAGCCAACACGGCAATTTATCACACAATCTCAACCAAAAGAAATTTACAAGGAAGTTCAAGAATGGCAGTCAGAGATGCGAAACAATTTTTCATTAGGGCGGAGTGATGTAGCGGGTTGCCAACACGCATAGCGGCTTGTCAACACGCATCACATGTCTCTGGACAGATTGGCCCATATAGTGACAGCACTGAGAAAAACAAAAGGAAATTCAAGTGTCAGATCGGACACGGTTTTTGTTTCTCCCTAGTCGAACTTGCCAAAATGTATAATTTTCAAAACCTTTCTTTTTCTATTATAAATAAGAAAATACCAATCACGTTTTATTAACGATAAATATGACAACACATAGTGTCGTGGATATTAATCATACATAAAATAAACCAAATATAAATAATATTTTATGAAATTTATTATGACTACAATTGGTATTTAATATGGACCACACCTCCATATATATATATATATATATATATATATATATATATATATATATGCGGATGTATATTTATATGAGCAGATATCAAAATTCGTTGTGGCGTCATATGTCCGCATTTTGCGCGGATCGTATCGCGCAAGGTTTGCGGTAACGCTCTTAGTGGCTCTTTTTCATTTCTATTTTAATTAACTGCTTTTCATGTTTAAAACATTATAAATTAACATACTTTGCTATTATTTTTCGTAAAACACTCAAGTGGCTGATAAAAACTTCTCACATGAATCTTCATTATCGATAGCAATAATGTAAATGAGCCTTGTCGAAAGTTATACTGGAAAAAAAAAGTTTTTGTTTTATATTTGACTACCCGAAGGCGAAGTTTGTTCTCATCGAATGTCCGATTTGCTAATTTTATGTTTTCTTGACGTTTCAGGCCATTCTGAATCGTATGAGACCAAATTTGGAAAAAATGTGAGTGCGTGAACAGGTTTTTTACCTTAAATCGACGTTTTCTTTAAAAATTTAGAAGCCGTTCGATGTAACTCGATAAGGACATTGTCGTTTTGCGTGATGATCGGCCGAGACGTTTCTTCGTAAATAGCAGAAAAATGTAAAAAAATCGTCCACGTTTTAGCCCGCAATTTTAAATCAAAATTTCAAAAATTCGATCGACTAGATTAGTTTTTGGTAGAGATTCGTTGGCACATGTGCTGGTAGTTGACTGTTAATAATATTTTTTCGACGTTTTAATAACTTCCTGAAGCATAAGTTTATATTTTCATCAAAAAATCCGATTCGCTAATTTTATGTTTTCTCGACGTTTCAAGCGATCCTGAATCGAATGAGACCAAATTTGGAAAAAGTATGTGTGTGTGTGTGCGTGTGTGTGAACAGATTTTTTGGCGTAAATCGACGTTTTCTTAAAAACGGCTGGACCGATTTCAAAAATTTAAAAGCCATTCGATGTATCGCCATGAGGACTAGCGTTTCTGTGTTTTGTGTGACGATCGGCCGAGCCGTTTCTTTGTAAATAGCAGAAAAGTGAAAAAATTTTCGTCCACGTTTTAGCCCGCAATTCTTAATCGATTTTGAAAATTCAAAAACCATTCGAAATATATTGGTTGGGAATCGTGCTGATTAGTTTTTGGTAAAGATCGGCCGTTTTTTAAAAAAAAATTTCGACGATTTTTCTTATTATTTTTTTGACGGTAGATACCATAGTTTTCTAGATCATACTAAAATATTACAGCCCTACGACAACTCGTTTAGCTTTAAAAATTCTTCAAAGTTTGCAAAAATTAGTATCGTTTTTTTGGCATTTGTCAAAATTACACCTTTGATCGATGTTTTCTCAAAAACGGCTGGACCGATTTCAACAATTTAAAAGCCATTTGATGTATCCCAATGAGGACTATCGTTTGTCAGTTTTGTGTGATGATCAGCCAAGCCGTTTTTTGTAATTTGGAAAAAAGTGTTAAACTTTTTGTCCACATTTAAGCTCAAACTATCAATCGATTTTAAAAAATCAAAAACTGTTCGAAAGATATTAATTGGGCATGATACTGATTAGTTTTAGGTAAAAATCTACCGAGCCATTTTCTTGTAATTAACATTAAGCCGATTTTTATGGAACTCTTTTGGCAATATATATCACGGTCTTATACAACTTATTGAAATATTACGCCCTTACAACAAGCAGTTTAATTTTAAAAATTCACAAAATTTTAAGAAAATGAATAGTTTTTTTGACGTTTGTTAAAATTAAAAATACACGACTTACTTGGTATAACGATAGAGTACTTGGTTTTAATGAACATACTGAGCCATTAAAGTCCTATGGAAACTGGTTCAATTATAATAATTGTTGATTTGTGAAAATTTGCTTTTAGAAAATACTCCGAGTCAAAGTGTTCGTTCGTTTTCAATTATGTGTAATAAATCCACTCGGAATACTTTTAATGACTCATAAATCAATTTATTTTTTATTGATTAAGTCGATTATTTAAACATATCGGGATGTTCATGTAACTTGCCTCAAGGCTAAATACCAAACCAACTAGTATGATTTTTTTTTGTCTTCTAGATCATACTAAAATATTATGGCCCTACGACAAGTCGTTTTATTTTAAAAATTTGTCAAAGTTTGCAAAAATTAGTGACGTTTTTGGCGTTTGTCGAAATTAGACCTTTCGCCGACGTTTTTTCAAAAACGTCTGAACCGATTTCAAAAAATTAAAAGCTATTCGATGTATCCCGATGAGGTCAGTCAGTTTCTTAGTAATTTAGAGAAAGTGTGAAATTTTCGTTCACGTTTTTGCTAAAAATTCTGAAGCGATTTTAAAAATTAAAAATCTTTTCGAAAGATATTATTTGGGAATTGTGCTGAGCGGTTTTGGACAAGGATCTGCTGAGCCGTTTTTTCGTAATTAATTATTGAAATTTTTTATGTTGATAGATATCATTGTTCCAAAAAAAAAAGTTCTAAAAAATATGATTGTCAAAATTTGTGCCAAAAGTCGCTTTTATGACTTCATAAATTTAAAAGTCATTTTTTCAAATTAGCGGAACAATAAGTCTACAAAACTTATCTAGTTGTGTAAAAAATGTTACCATTAATTTAAATGATATTAAGGTCTACGTACATGATATATGTAATAGTGCAGTTGAAAATTTTATCTAAACATCTAAATCACAATTTCGGTTGATTAATTTAATTATTACACTTTTCGGGAAGTTTTTGCAACTTGCCTTAAGGCAATATGCCACTTTTAACTAGTCTTTATTTTATTCTTAAAATACATTCATAATTTCATACATTAGACTACAATTAATGGAATAAGATAACATTTACTTCAAATAAAAATGATTTGATAAAAAATGTGCAACTGTGGAGAGGACATGGGTTTTCTAAAACATATAATTTTTAAGTGTACTATATTTAAAAAAAAAGTGGTCACTGAATTACAGAGAAATTATATGAACCATTTGATTCGTTCAGATCAGTTTCAAATATGGATTATTATAAAACTAGTATATAATATTTTGTAATCATATAAATGGATCATTTATAAACAAGATGCTAAATAAATTCAGATTATCTTATTATAATCTTGATATTTCAAAACTCTTGTTTTGGCATACTCCATAGAAAACAACATGTGCATGCGTTTTCAGATACACTTTTGGGTCACTCTTTATTAAAATTCATCATACGATTTCGATGGTTTCAAAAACTTTTGATTTATGTTGCAATATAACATGTCCATTGTGTTTTCTTAAGTAGAACCTGCGGTTTCATATTAATGGAAAAATATTGCTATTTTGTGGCTTGAAAATTGAATATGTTTATGGGCATATCAATAGCATTTTATATAAATTATTACAGTAAAGCTTTTTTAAAATTATGGAGTATGAAGATTAGCTAGGTATTCGTTAAGATATTGTTTTTTTTTAATTTATTCAATTTGAATTTTTTTATTAACTTTTTATTTGGCCTTGCTTACTCTGAGCATTACATCATTTTTATTTATTTACATTCTAATTTTTATATCATTTTCAATCTATACATGTATCTTATTCTATATTCTTCTTATTTTTCTTCTTCTTAATTTCTTCAATTCTTGTTCTTTTTTTTCAAATTTATAATTCTATTTAATTTCTAGCTTCATTCTATTTTTAATTAACATTATTAGATAAATAAGCTAACATTTTTAGCTTATTTATCTAATAGTAATTATGAACTCTGTGACTACAGTATTTTTATGAAGTTTTTGTTTTCAAATTTAGATCATATTTAGCACAAAGACTCATAGAACATATTTATTATTTTGATTGTCTGCAATAAAAAACAATAAAAAAAAGCTCAAATAATACTAAAAAATTGCATAATAATTATTTATTTCCAAAGCAAGTCCATAGATTTTATAGTTCATTTTCATAGTTTATTCACAGGTATATTCGTCATGCGTCATATCAGTGACTATTGGCTATTAAAATTTTGATCTTTTAGAAAAACTAAGTTTATTCTCAAATTTTAAGATGTTTTAAATATTTGAAGCTATGGCGGTATAAAATCAGTAGTAGTAAGTTGCATTTTACTTTCCTTAAGGCAAGTTCCATGAATTTTGGAAAAATATACATGAAATTTGGAAATAATATACATAATCAATAAAAATTGATATATAATTATTTAGATAACATTGTAACTTATTTCGAAAATAAAATTTTTGCTCTCCACCAAATATTAATCAATGCGATTTCCAATTAATATCTTTTGTACAAATTAATAGTACACGTAAATGTATTAATTTAATTTAATTTATGCAACACATTTCAGTCTGAATCGTGTTCTTAAAATTTATTTTATTTTAGGCGGTATTCTAGTGTAGAAATTAAAAAAAAGACTTTTCTTTTGTTCAATATTTTCAAAGTTTAACTATTTAAGAATTTGTACGAGAGATTTTTTTTCAAATTTAAATTATTTTTAGAGATACAGCTAGTTGACCATGATAATTCTCTTCTGTTTCCTTCCTTTTGCGAAACTTTAAACGCGTTTTTCTCAAAACATTTTTTTTAATACGATGCCTACGATTTCTCGAGTTCTACTGAACCGATCCACTTGAAATTCTCAGAGAATCTTCTTTATAGACTTTTTTGCGGTATACTCGTATACTATACTCATTCCCAAAATGTTTACTATATTTAAAAGCGCAAGAAACTCAAAAATGTGGTTAAAAAATGGTATTTATTTTTAAATTGTCGCCATTTTGTCAAAAAAAAAACTAAGTAGTTTGTAGTATATACCATAGCGAGAACATTCTAGATCAGTAATCTTTTCTTCTTTTTCATTTCGGATTACTAGGAGGGCTGAAATTTAGTGTAGAGCGATGAATTTTAGATCAATTTTAAAGTGTCGTAAAATAAAGCAATGAATGCTTTTACTATTCATTTTTTACCACTTGTTTATTAATATCATTAAAATACAAAACATAAATAAAAAAATAAAAAAGTTGAAAATTGTAAAAACTGGCAGCTGATGAAGTGGGTGGTCTCAAAAATGGCATCTAAGTCTTGACATGATTCCAAGCCTTCCTAGCCATCGGAAATGCAAAAAATAAAAAGATTATTAATCTACAATGATGTCGCAATCGCCCGAACTAGAGATGAGTAAAAAAAATGTTTTACAAATTTTTACTGTTTTTTTGAGTGTCTCGATTTTTTAAAAAATAGTAAAAATTGGAATTTTGGGATAATCCTAGTTCGGGCTATAGATAGGTCTATAAACAAGACTCTCTGAACATTTCAAGTAAATCGGTCGATTAAAACTCGAGAAATCGTGTCAACAGTATTGAAAAAGTCTGTTCTGAGAAAAACGCATTTAAAGTTTTGCGTGAGTATGGAGACCGAGTCAGTAAAATGCCTATATCTCCGAAAATAATTCAAATTTTCAAAAACCTTCTCGTACCCATATTCTTAGATAGTTTGAAAATATGAAATAAAAAAAAACGATTATTTTGAATTTCTACACTAGAATACCCCCTTAACTTGTTTTTGTACTTTTGCAAAAAATATAAATATTAGAGAAAAATTTATATTAGAGAAACTTTTGTAAAATGGCGATAGAATTGTGGTAAAATCTCTTATAATTAAGCTTTGTACATGCAAGGATAATAAATTAAAAAGTTGTATTCCAAACTTGTCAATCCAAACTTGTAAGATTCGCTAAGTTGTAAGTTTCAAGATTCTTTCTTTGTTAGTTAAGTTTCTTGTTTGTAAGTATTGAACACCGAAGGTACATTGTGAATAAATAATACGAGCAAAAATACACCACGAACAGTAAGGAAGCTAATGCGAAGATGCCCTTCGCCTAATGCTCCTGCGACATCTTCAGAGCTTCATTGTCATTTCACAATTACGATGTTGTGTATAATTATTGTGACTAATGAATGAGTGAGTTAATAATTAGTATCGATTCGCCTGTTATAACGGCAGTAGATTTAATTGTGAGCTACATGAAATTGTGTAAACGGGAATGTGTACCTTGCGGCTTTCGGTAATGCTAATCTATAATTTACATGCGGTGTACGCAACATGCCATGTGACGTCAGGGCCCGCAGAACCGATCGCTGTCAAAGAGATGGGATCCGGTGCAACTCACTTGCTCACTTGCACCGGGGCGGAATTCAATTTTCGGCTCTCGCACCCTATTGTTGTCGACGCACGTCAGCTCATCGATCTGTCCAACAGTATTTCTAGTCCACTAGGCACTTGTTTTTATTATTGTTCAACCAGTTGAGCGTGTTTAGTAATGAAAACATATCAGTCATGGAGATGTGCCAATGTTTTTTCTATTGACGACTAAAACCGTTGCGCGTGAAATTTTGGTACTGTTTGATATTTGAATGTAGTTTTGTTTTGTTTTCGAAGAGCAATCAGAATGCCGTGATAATTATTGCTTAGAAGACAATCCAATTTGTTCTTTTCTACTTTCTGATGATATCCTTTTACAACAATATCCGGAACATACGGATACTACAGACTACACAGAACAGGGCACTAAGACTACTGGTGAGACTAGGTACCGTTGTGCCAGGGTACGGTAGCGATACTTGTCATAACAGCTAAACTGTACTGATTTTGAGACGGAATCCAAAGGAAGCAAGATGAAGACCTTCGTATTGAAGACCTTTTAAAGAGTCAAAAGTAAGTTTTTCCATTCTTTTTTTTTAATAACTGTTACTTGTATACATATAGATCACTTTGTTCGTTATTGTGCTTTAAATTGAGCATTAGTAGTTCATTACCAACAATTAGCTTCTAGCTCAGTCATAATGATGATATGTTTTCAAAAGTGTGCGGTTGTGGGTACGGTTGTGACAAATTTTGTGGCTTGTGACATGTATTTCTGAAGATTTTTTTAACTTAAATAAGACAAAATGCGCTAGAGAAATGGAAAATAAAATTGAATACAAGAAGAAAAAGGATTTACAAAGATTTTTTTCTAAATTTGTTTACAATATTATGTTTTGTTATAAATTCTTAAATTATATTTATAAGTTTTGTGATTGTTAAAATGATTATATTGTGTTGTGTTACAAAGAGTCTGGGCGTGTTTCCATACAGAACCGGCTCCACCCTGGTATTTAAATAATTTTGATGCCATTTTATAGATATTTTCGAAAAAATCCGATATACCAAGTTTCAAATCCGTAGCTCATCATAGGTGAAATTCGTAGGTGGAATTTGTCTACACATACTTAACACATAGATCCACTTTATATGGACGTTCTTGTACCGGCAGCGCGTGTACTAGCTTAAGTTTTTCCAATGCTAATTTAAAAGTAGTCCAAAAAGCCGCACTGGTAGAAAATGGAAAATAAAAAATCATTTTCACCTTTTCACGCACTAACAAATAATTTTTTCACTTTATTTGTTATGAACAACATAGACAAGATCAGTATAAATAGAATGACGTTAACACTTTCGATATCTTTGATATTTCCAACAAGAAGTGATCTTGAAAAAAGGGGCCACTTTCACATGTTTTTACTGATATCTCGGCCAAATGATGAGCTACGGATTTGAAACTTGGTATATCGGATTTTTTCGAAAATATCTATAAAATGGTATCAAAATTATTTAAATACCAGTGTGGGGCCGATTCTGTATGGAAACACGCCCATACCCTTTCTGACAATAAAGTCGTTTTTGACAATAAAAGTTATTTTGGCGTTTATACCTATTGTATTTTAACCTATTTTTATGCCTGACACAACCGTCCCTGAGGATGTGGACGGTTGTGACACTCGCTCTTTTCTTGTAAGATTTGAGTTTACGACTAATCCATCTTATTTAATGACAGTATTTTAGTATTTTTATGTGAACAAATATTCAAATTATCATTTAATTTACTTTTCTTTCAGCTAACTGGTAAATGAACAAAATTATTGCTTATCAAAAAAACGTGGCACAATCGTACCCAGTTTCCCCTACGGACATACTACAAAATACAGATATGAACAAACTGACGTATATGACTTTATAAACAAGCTGACTGAGAATTTTTACCTCAAATATAGGGATAAAGATAATATTAACATCAAAGAGCTCGGACAATATACTCACGAAATAGTGTGGTATGGCAAAACTATATCCTGATCAAACCATAGCGACATTTGGAACACACTGCTAATAAAGATATGTCTTTGTGATTTTTTTTTGAGAAGAAGTAAACCGTTTTTTGTTACATGAATAAAACATACTGTTTTTGCTTATTGTCAGTCAATATACTGTTTATTTAAACTGTTTTTCTTATTTGCATCAGGCATTACGCTGTTATTGTCTGATGAAAAGCAGTAGTCATCAGGGTGAAATGCAGGCGGAAATTCTATAACTCTAACCACTAATCTACTACTGATCTCAGAGAATCAATTTCATTATTATACCACAATTCAACAATCTGTCAATATAAACATATTTTGGGTTTAACTTAGAAATGTAGATAGCAATATGTATGGTATGGTTCCAAGCAATGGTGTTGTGCTAATATTTTTTTTGCCGGAACGCTAAAATTTGAAATCCGGTTCATAAAATTTGATATATTTCGATAAGAACTCACAAATCTAATATATTGACTTCTTATATAATTAACTCTATTATATACAGATAGTCTATGCATTAAATTGTACAAGTATGAGGGAATCATTGAGTACATAATTTATATTCTTCAATGACATTAATTATATTTATTTTGGCATTATTTGTACTCATTAATACCTACAGGTATATATTATGATATAATAGTACTCAAGATTTATTACAATACTTTATAAGACTTAACCTAATATGATCGATAACCTATTACCTATCATACTATACTATATTATTGTATATCATAGATAGATATCTATTATCTATCATACCGTGAGATACCTATACCGTCATTTATTATTATATACCTACATACTACTGTCTAATTTATATATTCACCTATATTATATAGGTTTTCCTTACACCCTATGTATTTTTTTTATTACCTCTACCTATCTATTGTCTATACCGGGAATCGAACCCGGGGCCTCCGCGTGGCAGTCGCGTAACTTAACCACTACCCTATAAAAATAAATTTTTACTCAAAATACATAAATTTTTCTTACTAATTTTTCAGTTTTGAATTACTAAATCGTTATAGAATTTACATAGACTTAAGATTCAAAGTCAACATTTCCACCCTGAGAGTGAAACTTTCGGTATTGGCTTTTTGCATAAATTAGATATCCATTCTAATGTACTTGAAATTATATTATTAGCATAATATTAAATAGAACACGAAACTATTTTACTACTACTATAGCAGACCAGTTATTTTGTTCTGATGAAGTCAATTTTGACTTCTAGAGTTTTGTGCCAATTTTTCTTATTCCATGGATTTAGTATAATAAACGGTTTGGATTAGTGTCTATATATATATATCCTAATATATATCCTCTATATTACAATTTATATCTTAAGTATTGACAATAATTGTGTTCTAAAGACTTTCTAGTATTAATATACGTGAACAGTTTTTTTCTGAGAAACATAATATTTTCCAATGTTATTTTTATTTGCATCGGAAAATTGACAAATTTATGCACAAAATATTATAATATAATTTATTTATAATTTATTTATTTATGTTATTGGTTGCATATTTATTATTGAATGAATATATGAAGCTATTAAAATAATCTACAGATGATCAACTTACAAATCAAAATACTTACATATATACAATTCTATGAAACTACAAAAGCAAATGTGCAAAACTACTGATCTCCATTTTCTGCTAGTCTTCAAATCTAGAATTCCTGAAATCTGTTCAGGACAAATATAAAGTACAAGTAAACTTATTCTGTACAAGTCAACATTAATCTATAAAAAGTGGGTCAAGTCTATAAAAAATGGGTCTGCATGTATCCATCATTTTATATCAGGTCCACTTTTTGTATCTTAAAAATGTTCTTATTAGCATCAGTAAGCATGTAAGTAATATGTTCAGCATCCCGCTCCTGGTAATATTTAGGAACATGGAATACATAATATTTAATTATGTATTTTCTTCTCCAGAATTTCTTTCCATTTCTTGAGGGTATTATTTCGAATTACACAGTCTGCCGGCGATTCTAAATTCCTCTCTGTTTTCATATAAGAATTTCATCTTGAACCTTACCATATTTTCTTCATCAACTTTTTTATGTCGAGGTTTTGCTAAAGTCCGGCCAGTTTGGGTCGAAACTAGGTCGTAAACGCATTTATTATTAAGGATCTTGTTTTGATGTCTTCGTGTGATTGAAAAGTTTTTGTTTCCTGACCGCACGAGGCAATGTCCTGTTATTAACTCGAACTTGCAGGATTGTGTTTTGAAATTTTCTATTTGATCTTATTCATCTGACTTCTTTAATAGTTACTTGTTAGTAAACATTGAATCGTTCCAGGATAGCATTGTTTTAAAAAGTACATATTTCGTTGGAGAATCTATTCATATCTATATAAAACAAAATTGAAAAATTCGTAAAAACTGATCTACAATATCAGGTTGCATTGACCTTAGGTTTTAAAAGTTTAATTGATGTAACTATGTTTCTGATACGATAATTTACACAAGTAATATTTTTAAATTTAAATCTTCAATAGATTGTACTTATTTTAAAAAAAGTAGAAATTAGAAGAAAATAATTTATTTAACTTCATTAAACTGTTAAAATTCTAATAATGTTAATAATTCTAATATTGGTTGTACTTATTAATGAAGGTAGATACGAAATTAAATTTTTGATGTTTGTTCGGATGAAAACCGATTTGCTAGTTTCATGTTTCCTCGCCGTGTCTAGCCATTCTGAATCGTTTGACATCATAATTGAAAATAGTATGTGTGTGTATGAATGTCAAAATTTGACCTTTCCTCGACGTTTTCCTAAAACCGATTTAAACTAGTGGTGTATAGCATCGTGCCTTAAGGCAAATTAGTGGAACTTCCCGTACCGTAACGAAATGTTTGAGAAATATTAAATATTGTAATATTGTATAAGATTTATAAGAATTATATAAACTGAATTGCAAAGTTGAAATTATTTGTTTAAAGTATATTAGAACTTTAGTCAGAATTAAAATTAAATTCGGAATTATTTTTGATATAAAAGAAATAATAAAAAAAAATTTTTTTTGAAAAAAAAATTTTAAACATTTTTTTTAAAATCAATTATTTTGTTAAAACAAGCAGAAAGTTCTTTGAATATTTCAAATCCGACGTTTAGTTCTGTCAAAAACTGCAATTTTTTGCACTTTTAACTCTGTATTTTCGAAATGGCCGTACCTGCCTTTGCCAAAAACTAATGGCCTCATAATTACTTCTCCCAATCATTACAAATTGAATGTTTTTTAGATCATTGAAATCGAATACTCAGTTCTCTCAAAAACTCGATTTGTGTTTTCTGCACTCTTTGCTTCTCTGATCTCCGTAATGGCTAGACCTGCCCTTGCTAAAATCTAATTAGCACATTTCTCTATCAATAGAAATCGAATGTTTTTGGAATCATTCAAATCGGTTGATCCGTGCGCTTGAAAACGTGGACGAAAAAATGCGGACATACAAAACACACACACACTTTAATTTTTTCTGAGATATGTAAATATGTTCAGATAAGTTCAAAACGAGAAGATATGCAAAAATTTTCATTTAAGATTTCCGGCTCATTACTATAACTACGGGAAGTTAAAAAATCAAAATCAAAATTATTTTGTCCACGTTTTGCCAAAAAGTGTAAGCGGATTCTGAAATTTCAAAACTTAATTTTAACTTCATGTTTATTTTAAATTTAGCTAAATTTCAATATTATAAAAATATTAATTTATTTAGGCAAAGTCAAATCATTTACATCTAGTCATAAAATTATTTTAAGGCATTTACAAGAAGAAATACGTTTATGAATATTTTGTATATACAAGATGCAAGTATATACAAGAAAGGTTTGCTGCTTCAAAAGATGATATCATAGATATAATCATCAAAATATATAATCACTAATTATATTATCATTCATCTAATTTCGCATTTTAATTCCAAAAACACCTAAATTGATTTTAAAACGTTCGATAAGTATCAATTAGATCTCGTGTTCAATTTTGCTTGCTTTGACATACTTTCTATAAATCTAAGTGATTTATAGATTTATGAGCACATAATCATGAATTTATTACCTATTCATCTACAAATCTATATGTGGAACTATATAAATTTTTAATAGTACACTGTATATTCGTACATTTGAAAATTGTGTTTTTGCACATCTATACATCAACTGGGTTGCAATTATATCGACATAGAATAGTAAATCAAATTCTTTATTTCCTATGCTTTTTCATGAATGCATCACTTTTATTGTTCTGAACTTTCAAAGTAAATTGTAGTTACTGATATTAAATATTCTGTATAATTTTTTTCGTTTTCGTGTGAACAGCAGTCAAAATTTTTAGTATTCTATTTGGTAGCTGTTGTGATGTTTATTTTTACTAATAGGTATTAGAACTCATAGATGGCTATCCAATGGTCGTCTTATACTATTTTTGATATATTTTTATTTGATGCAATGAAATCCTATTTTTGCTAAATATTTTTAAGTGAAAATAAACATTACTACTGCTTGATATTAGCAGCTTTGACTTGCAAGGCTTCTCATCATTTGCGCCACCCACTCCTGGCCTATATTTTTTAATAACGTCAAATATCTTGCCAAATCATAAATATATTTGAGAACTTGCACATAATGAAGAGGAGACTGGGTACGGTAGTGACAGTCGTCATAACAGCTAAACTATGCTGATTTTAGTATGTTTGTTTGAACAAGTTTCCATTATTGCATTGAATCAGAGCTTTTAGTGAGTCGCAAGTAAGTTTTTTAATTCGATTTTTTTTAAATAATAACTGTTGCTTGTATACAGATAGATCACTTTGTTTGTTATTTTGCTGAAGTTGAACTGAATAGTTAATTACCAGCAATTAGTGTATACGTAGATAATTTAGCTCAATCATAACGATGATTTATTTTTTAAATTGTGCGTTGGGTACGGTTGTGACATTTATTTCTTGTCCTTTTCGTGTGAAGATTAAACAGATGAATAAAAAACCAACCTAACTAAGAAAAGATACGAAAGGGAAAGGAAAATTCAGTTAAAAAAAAAACAATATTTTACAAAGATTATTTGTGAGCTTTGTTTAAGAAATTATGTTTAGTTACATTATGTTATCATATCGTTTTGGGGGTGTGGGCGGTTGTGACACTCGCCATTTTTTTGTATGATTTGAATTTATGACTAATCCATTCTATTTGAGGACAGTATTTTAGTATTTTCACGTAGACAAATGTTCAAATTACAATTTAATTTACTTTTCTCTCAGCTTACTGCTAAATTAACAAAATCATTGCTTGGCCCAAAAAATGGTACAACCGTACTCTGTCTACCTTGTAATTGATTAATATTGATTGAAATTGAAACTTTATAGACGAAATGAAATGTGCAGGATAAATTTTAATGTACTTCTAAAAATAAACCTGGTAGCAGGAACAAGACTAAAGATCATCATTTGGGAGTATTTGACATAACTAAGAGTATTTGCCATTATTAGTTTATTTAAAGAAATTTTAGCTCCATGCACTCACTAAATTTTGAGTTTTGCTTGATATAATTTTTATAAGATTTACAATGAGGTCACTCAAGGCAAGCGTGTCAACTAGGGTTTGTCGGTTTTTAAAACCAGATCAACTATTATTTCTTTGTTTTACTAATTAAAATTAAAATAAATTTGTTTACCATCCATAAAATTTTTTTTTTTTTTTTTTTATTTATTTATTTTGGCTTCTGATTTACATCATTTTGCCATTACAATTATCTATACAGTTGTAGCAGTACATTGGTACTTATATAGTATAATACTCTATACAATACATTGGTACTTATATAGTAATAATTATGCTATAAATTAATTTTGCTATTACTTATAAAATTATATAAATATTTATATATCCTTATGTCATTACTTGATATAAGTATTTGTACATTGATGGGAAAAATAATCTTTACGTTTTGTAAATTCTTAAATAATTTTGATCTTTCTTGCTGATAAAAATTACATTCCCAAAATAAATGATCGAGTGTTTCTAGGCTTCCACAGTCACACTTCGGATCCTGTAAGATACCAATTCTCTTCAGATGCGATTTGCAGTAGGAGTGTCCGAGTCTCAATCTGCAGATTACTGTTATAAAATTTCGACTTTCTTCTATGTTTTTAAACCATGTGTTTGGTGAAACAATCTCTCTCGTCAGTGCATATGTGAATCCTTTTGTCTTTGTAGTTTCTGAGTGAGACTTCTGCCATAGTTCCAAACCTTGTTGTTTTATTAAATGTTTTAAATCTAGCGCAGACGTTTTTGCAAATTGATCGCCGCTCGTGCACGCTTCTTTAGCTAGATTGTCTGCCATCTCGTTGCCTTTTATATTAGAATGACCCCTTATCCAAAGAAGAATCATGGATTTATCATCAGTATTGATTTTCTTTATGATTTCTATAATTTTGTATATTATTATATTGAATGTTTATTGGCGTGTTTTATGGCTGTTAGACTTGATTTGCTGTCACTTAGTATCAAAGATTTGTTAATATTATTGTCATTCACATATTTTACTGCAGTGTATATCGCTATAAGTTCCGCTGAAAATATGGATGTATAGTTTGGAAGTCTTACTTTGTTACTGTAATGGATTCTTGGAATATGTATGGCACATCCGGTTCCCTCTGATGTTTTAGAGCCATCCGTATATATTTGCAAATAATCCGGCCAATTTGAGTTGATATGAAGTTCTAATTCACGGATATAAATGTCCGTGTTTGCTATATTTGTGCTCTTATCTATATCGATGTATGGTTTAATGTAGTCGTTTAGCGGTGGGTAGATGTAATATGGAGTTTTATCATTGATTATGATGTTCTCTTCGTGAGGTTTAATTGTATAAAAACTATTATTAGTGATGGAGCTGGTTTGTTTGTCCAGTAGCGTGTGGAGTAATGTAATCTTGCTAGTTTTTCTAACTGTTTGGGTAATAATTTACATGATCCATTAAGTTTTTTCATCAAGAATCTGTTTGCTAGAATCTCTCTTCTTATGCTCAGAGGAGGTTCTCCTGCTTCTGTTAATAACGCATTTGTCGGTGTTGATCTAAATGCCCCTATGCATGTTCTTATTGCGGAATATTGAATTTTATCAAGTTTATATTGTTCAGTTTTTGACGTTGTTCCATATATAAAGCATCCGTAATCTATTTGAGTTCTAATCAAATTTCTGTACAGTAAAAGGCATGTCTCTGGGTGTGCTCCCCATCTAGTATTTGTTATTTTACGAAGTATATTGATGCCTGTTTCGCATTTTCTTGATAATTCTTGTATATGCTTTTTAAATGTCATTTGGCGTCAAAGGTTATGCCTAGTATTTTCACGTTGTCTTTTTATTATAACATCTTGAGTTCCAACCCTTATGTGACCTATGTTCTGGGGGAGTCTGTGTCTAGTGAAAATCGTTGCTGAGCTTTTGGTTGGTGATATATTTAAATTATTGCTTGATAACCATTTTATGTTTTCTTTAATAGCATAGTTCATTTGCGTTATACATGATTCTATTGACGGTCTTGATATGTATAAACAAATGTCGTCGGCATATTGTAATTTTTTAACACTTGTATCAGGTATCTTATGGTAATCCGCAGTATATATGTTGAATAATGTAGGGCTTAAAATGGAACCTTGTATGATCCCGTTGTATGCTGATCTAGGGCCGATCATATCTCCATTAGTTCGTAGATAAATATATCTTGGTGATATCAACTCCAATATTATTTTAATTATATTCTCTGGGATATTTATATTCCGTAGTTTTTTCTGTAGAATATTATGGTCTACGTTTTCATAGGCTTTGTCAATATCTATTGACAGTAGCAACATATATTCATTGTTTGACCTCGATATATTTATGTCGGTAGTAAGGGTACTCAATAAATCTATTGTTCCTCTTCCGCTTCTAAAACCAAATACGGTATCATGGAGTATGTTCTTATTTTCAATGTACCATTCCAGTCTTTCTTTTATCATTCGTTCGAAAATCTTTGCTACGCATGATATTAGTGATATTGGTCTATAAGAGTCTATAGATTGTGGGTTTCTATTAGGTTTAATTATTGGTACTACAATTATTTCTTTCCATTTTTCAGGAATCCAGTGGTGTGTGATCATATTATTAAATACATTTAGAAGTTCCATTTTAAAATTAGTTGGACTATTATTGATCATATTATATGAAATGTTATCCTTACCTGGAGCCGTGTTCTTTCTGTTTTTTAGAGCTCTTCTCAATTCATTATATTTGAAAGGTGACATCAATTCTGTTTCTTCATTATTATTCTTACTAAACTATCTTGTTTGTTACAGACATAATCTGGTGTTATATTTTGTAATATTTGATGTCCACATTCTTCCATAAAATTTGGATTTATGTTCCTATTTGTGTTTTTGTTGTTGAATATTTTGATTTTCTTCCAAATTGTAGCCGGATTTGTGTTTTTGTTAATTGAACTTGTGTATTCCGCCCATTTTTGTATTTTCTTGTTCTTTAAAAATCTCTTGGTTTGTGCATTTATTTTTTGGTATAGGATAAAATTATCATAATTATATTTTCTGCGCATTTGTTTAGTGCGTTTTTTCTTGCGTTTACCATAACATCACATTCTTGATCCCACCATGCAGCTGGTTTGAAGGTTGAGCTAATTATCACTTTGCATTTCTTTATGTTTTTTCCCTGCAGCATGATCTATACAATTCATTAGAAATTCATATTTTTGTTTTCCTGTATTAGGTATGTTAGAGTTTTGGAGAGTTTTTGAAATTTCTTCGCCATATCCTTTCCAATTGGCCTGATTGGTATTCCATTTTTTTGTAGGGAAGATTTTGATGTTTGAAATTGCATTTGTGTAAATATGTATTATAATTGGTAAGTGGTCAGATCCAAGAGATTCTTCAAGTATTTCCCATCTGATATAATCTGTGAAATTGCTGGAGCATAAAGATAAATCGATATTCGTCGCTTTTCTGTTTCTTGTCTCGATTGTTGTGGGTTTGCCGTTGTTGAGAATTATTAATGAATGATCTTCTATGATTTCTTGTAATTTTATTCCTGATGTGTTGTTCGCCATACTTCCCCATGCAAAGTGATGGCTGTTGAAATCTCCAACGATCAATGTTTTTAAATGGATCCCTTCTATAGTTTTCCTCACATCAGTAAAATCTATTTCTTCTCTATTTGAGCAATAAATGGAAACTAAGCAAAAGGTTATATTTGTTTTAATTGTTACCGCACATATTTGTATATTCTTATTGTTGTTTATTGTTTCATATTCATCACAATCTATGTTTGTTTGACGATGATGGCTGCTCCGCCGTATCCATCTTCTCTATCTTTCCGAAAAATCTTATACCCCTTAATTTTGCATACTGCATTAGGACTGAACCATGTTTCGGAAAGGGCCGCTATCGAAATCTGATTATTGTATAAGAAATGTTCTATACTTTCTTTATTTGCTTTCAATGATCTACAGTTTAATTGTAGTATTTTTAAATTCATTTTGGCTTATTTATATTGTGTATATTGTTTCTATTATTTTATAAAACTTCCTGTAGTTCTCTTATCCTTTTCCAATTTACTTATCACAATACTCAGTAATCTATTTATGGAATCATCAGATCTATTTATTATTTTAATTTGTGTAACTAACTGTTTAAGAATTTCGAGTGGATCATTTTCTTCTTTTCTTGATTCATTTTCTTCTTGATCCGTATCATCTTCCGACGTTTTAATCGGCCTTTTCCTACTAATTATATCTCTATTACTTACCCTTTTAATATCCGTCTCTTTATTTAAATTATTATACTTAGATACTTTAGAGGTACCTTGACCTCCTACCCTTGTTACATTTTTGACATGTGACCTTTTTGGTTTTCTAATCCATACTATGTCTTCTTCTGTATCCTTATCTTCTTCTATTAATTTTGATAATTCGTTATATTTATTTTTATCACAGTAACTTTTTTCTAGTCCGTATTCATCCCTCTTTTTTTCTTTTATCATCGGAAAATCTTTTTCCTTATCTATGGTATAAGGGTTAAATTTAACAACTCTTGAATATTTGTCATTTCGCAAAATATTCCTCGCTTCATGAAAAGCTATATTATGAGTCCCCATCAATTCATAAATACTTTTATGCCTTTTGAATTCAGGGCATTCAGTACTATTTGCAACGTGTTCCCCGAGCATAAACAGCATTTTAAGTTTAAAATTTCAGTACAGGCTTCTATTCCATGTTGTTCTGAACATTTCGGACATCTTTTTTACTTTTACATTGTTCTTTTATATGACCAAAGAACCAACAATTATGACACTGCACTACTTTTTTAATGTATGGACTCACCCTACATTTGACTGAATATATTGAAATTTTCTCCGGCAATTTGGAGCCCCTGAATGTTAATTTCACACATTGCGATTTATAATTGATGTTATTACCTCTTTTTGACTTTAAACATTTTACTTCCACCACTGGATAATCAGATTCTATAACTTCCATTATTTCGTCTTCCGATAAATTAATATCAACGTCAAATATTATCCCCTGTCTTACTACTAGATATTTAGGAATGTAGGTCCTGAGATTATTCATCTTGAAAAATTCATCTTCCAGTAAACTATTGGCTGTTTCTCGATTATTAATTACTAATTTTATTTTGTTTTTTCCAATTTGTACAATTTCTGATAATTCCGTCTTCAATTTGGAACTGATTTATATAACATCCTTCCAATTGCCATGTGATGTAACCTCCCAATATTTTTATTTATTGATTCCACATATATATGATATGGTCCTTTATCGCATTCTTCAAATCGTATTTTATTGTTTCGAGCATAGTTACTAGACTTTACTTCATTCATCTCAACCATTTCTTCACTAACCATGTTATTGTTAATAGAATTTGATTCATTCTGATTAACATTTTCTTCATTATTCGCATTAGATACACTATCAGATTCTTCCCTTACTTTATCATTACTACTGCGTTGAATAGCCTTTACATTTTTATTTATTGTATCATTACTTTTCTGAACTTCAACTTTTGAATTGACTCCACTTTCTAATCTTTTGACTTTGTTATTTTTTGCGCTAGTCACCTTTTTAATGAATTTCATTGTTCTGTTAATTTTATTTTCTTTATCACTATTTACATAATTAGAGTTCCTTAGCATTGTTTCTTTTTTATTAACTTTTGTGGGATTAGTTTTATTAATTCCAATCTTGATTTTATTAGATTTACTATCTAAATTGTGAATACTTTCACAACTACTTAAATCGATTTCTTGATCATCTATGCTATAATCCATACTACTTTCATTGTTTAAATCTTCAAGGTCATTTAGCACATGCATTGCCACCTGCAATGGTTGCGCCTAAAT